>NC_139951.1:40187572-40307572 GCF_963454915.1 Gymnoscopelus microlampas
GTGCACGTACTGTATAGCGTGCATGTTCTGTACTGTATGTCCTGGCCTGTTTGTGTGACAAGCCTGCTTAGGAGAGAGGGGACAATAAGGCTCACTGTAGTGCCCCCGAGGCCCCTTTCCAAATGACCCATATTCCTATAGAATTCAGGCCGAGCCCAAATAACCACTAACAACAGGGTTACACAATCTTAATCAATGAACCCTATTGCGCCCCACTACTCTGGGGCTTTTCATAATAGGTGAACATTTGGTGTAAAGGGCAGACCCACACACTTACGTGTACCAATGCGTTGTGAGCTTGTACTAGCTCACTTTCGGGCAAAGATATGTGGTTGTGTAAGAGCATTGGTTCTCAAAGTGGGGACCCCCAGGGGTCCTTGGGGGGGATGTGTGCTTGTTTTTAACCTTGCTCTGTGCAGCACTTTGTAACTTTGTTTGGAAAGGTGCTATACCAAAAAAAATCATTATAATTATCATTATCATACCAGGGGGTCCCCAGTAAAATTAGTTAATAAAGCGTCACAATCATTTTAACCCCTTTATCCATATTTTATACTATTTTTTTTAAATCTTGAAATTTGTGCAAATCTTTTTTTTTTTTTTTTTTTTTCATTTTTAACATAAATCTTTGCATCTGGGGGTCCCTGGCACAACATATTTTCAGGTGGGGGTCCGCGGCCACATACATATAATTTAGGGGGTCCTTGACATGAAAAAGTTTGAGAACCACTGGTGTAGAGGAGGGAAAAGGGGTGGGGGGGGGGGGGCTAAAGCCCTGGGTCAACAAAGTATATAGGGTTTAAGTGGTTAGTCAACCAAGTGCGGCCCCCCGACTTTGACTGCAGGGGCCTGTGAGCCTGAGAAAGAGGATTGTGGGTGTTGTGCAACGTTAGGTTGACTTAATTACTCCACTTCCTCTCTTTAAGTCACTCACTCCTTATGGAAGGCTGTCATTTTGAACCTGGAACATTATTGTAGAGACTTACTGTAGCATGCATATGAATGCGGACAATGTTGTTTCCCCACAGCCCAGTCAAACACATAATAACCAAAACACATAAGAGTCACTTTTGTTTCCTCTTGCAGTGGTGCAAAGTAACTAAGTACATTTACTTAAGTACTCTACTTAAGTATAACTTTGAGGTAATCTTGCTTTGCCTGAGTATTTCCATTTTCAGCACTTATACTATTTACTTCACTGCAATTATTTGAAAACTTCCGTCACTAGTTACTTTGTAGATTTAGATAATTATTATTGCAAAACATACATTAACAAATCAAATCCTATGTTGTACTTTTTAAAAAACGTTATGCGTACTTATACTGTGGTACTTCATGTATATTTTGATGCAAATACTTTTATACTTTTAATAATAATAATAAACGTTATTTGTATAGCACCTTTCATGACGTGAAATGCAGCTCAAAGTGCTTTACAGAGCAAGAATACAACTACAACTAATTTAACAATAAAGGAAAAAAGTAAACTTTGAACACAGGTCCTTTTTTTTTTAACAGAATATTTTTTTTATATCGTGGTTTCGCTGCTTGTAAGTAAAAAACGTAATTCTTCCACCACTGCTTGTCAAGCACATAAGGGTTAGGTTTGATCCTCTGGTGGTTTGTGTGAAGACCTCTTGTCGGCGCGTGTTGAGGCGGTGAGAGAGAGAGAGAGAGAGAGCAACAAGAGAGTCCTGTGTGTTTTCATGTGCAATTAGAGCACTTTACTGTGGCAACGGCAGCAGTTCGCAATATAAAGACCTCACCTCCCCTCCCTGGGCGTTAAATCCGGGGGAAACGCGATGTGGAGGAGCATAAAATCTAACTGTCACATCCACTTCTAAAGCATGCAAAGGATTTCACACTGCATATAGCGGCATTTGGCCAAAAAACGTCTCCGTCTCTCCTCCGCTGAAAATAGCCGACCTACAAGCTCATAGTGCGTCCCTTCCGCGCCGTGCTGTGAGCTTGTAGGTCGGTTATTTTCGGCGCGTGATACCGCCAAGCGACGAAGTATGAATCGGGGCTGAAAGTCTCGTCATCTTTGCTCCATCCTCCTTTCCTCTCCTCCTCCGCCTCCCCTCTCTCCCTCAGAATCAAGTGGCTTTTTGTTCTCCCTCAGCAGTGCTTATCACTTGTTTCTCCACCGCTAACCAACCCCCCCGCCATCCCCACCCCCATCCCACCCTCCCTTTCCTTCTCTCACAGAATGAAAGGATTTTGTTTTTTGAGAGAGAGAGATGTTGTCTTATCCTGCGCAGATCCTGAAAACCTGGGTTGGGCCACAGGGTGGTCCAGGGGGGTTTATAAGGGTTATGGGGGGTTATCTCTACATTTCCTCTGGATGGAGACTGTCGGAGCTCTGTCTGGGTTAGGTTGGGGGGTCCGTGAGACACAAACAAAGACCTAGTTTAAGCAACTTGAGGAGCCCTATTATTTAAATTTCAAAAATATATCTTTTAGGTGTTTTCTGCCTAAAAGAACCTAGTTAAGCAACTTGAGCCCTATTTTCTAAATTAAAAAAATATATCTATAACTTTTAAAAAAAATCTAACTTTTACACAAAATGACAAAAACAATCTGGAACATTTCCCCCCCAAGAAATTGCAGGTCTTCAAGCTCACAACAATGCAAAACATTTTTGAAAAGTTTCACCTATACTGTACCTGTATACTGACATGCCCAAAATAGAAACACCAGGGTTGAAGTGGTTAACACCCCCCCCCCCCCACCCCCCGTTTACCCTGCCACATCACTGATGTTTAAACAAATGTTAACATGGGGTCAGGAGGCTAAGTGAATCATCACGGTTATAGTGAGTGACGTTGCTTTTTTTTTTCATTTCCACTTTGTCAGAGTGAAGTGACTCCCCCCAGGCAACTCTCAATTACCGCTTATTTCTGCACAGGAACATTTATTATGACAGATAAAAGATGGAGCTGCCACGATCTCTCTCACCAGGGGGATCATCTCTGGTTGGCAGCCACGCTCACACTAAAACGAAGCCTTTCCTGGAGAATCCTGGATTCAGCTGTTAGTCCTGTTTAAGGGCTGCAGGATCCAACCCATTCTATTTAGCTTGTCGGTCTCTTGTCTGTCTTAACAAATAATATGTGGTGAAATTGATCAGATCAATGTGGTTCTCAACCTTTTTATTCATCAGGGTCCACTTGAAAATCTCAAAAGCGTTTGCGGCCCACCCATCTGACCACATAGCAGTTAACACATTCATTGCCAGGTATTTATTAATTAATTCATTCATCCGCCACTGCCAGCGGTTTTACCTTATTTGGAGTCTTTTTGACGAACCACAGAATTATTTTTTCAACGCGGATGTAAACAAACAATGTCTCCGTGGAAAGAAGATTAAAAAATCACTTTCTGCCTAAGGCACTTATGCAGAAAGTGATTTTGGAATGTAAAAAGCATTCTGACAATAAGGCACAATGAAGTGATGAGCCAAACATGCCAATTTTACCAAAAAGTGACTTACTGTACTGTAGGCAATTATGCTATGACGCTAAAGAAATGTGAAAAATATTCACACGCAGAAATGTGAAAAATGTGCGGACTTTGACTTCCCGGGCCTACTGCCAGCGTGCACAAGGAATGTGTCGCAGCCTGATAGGTGTTGTGGTTTGTGAGATTGGCCGCAGATGGACGGACACAATTACACACGGATACACACACATGATACACACGGATACACACACATTTGGGGGACATACAGGCCTGGCACTGGAGGGGACGCGAGGGGGCACTTTTGAGAAGCAGTCTTTGTTGTTGTTTTACAGATATGCAGTGTAATCGAAATGTTTTCCCTCCCTCCATGGATTGCACCCATCTGTATTTTAACTGGGAATACTTGACTTCGTCCCCTTTTAGTTCTTCAAACACCGCCTCTGTAGCACCCTGCTGGCACTCTGCTGGCACCAGGCCTGTGGAGATCATACGAACAAACACCCTTCTAGACGGCTCACCCCGTAGGCGCCAATCCGTACAAAATGAACAAAATGTTTGTCTTTTCCTGTTGATCTCTGTCACTGGAGAGAAACCTGAGCAGTTTCCCTGCTGTGACAGTAATGATGTGCCCTCAACATCACGGCTCATAAGAAAACCACCTCTGCACAACCAATATCTCATGGTTAATTCAACCCAGAAAGTGTCAAAAGTTGACACTTAAGGGTCAATTTTTTATCCTTTTTTTTTGCTGAGATGTAGCTGTCAAGCTCTCAGCGTAATGCCGGTTCTCACATTCACCAATCTTCTCTCCCTCTTTTCGCTCTCTTGCTCTTATTCTACCACTGTCCTTCTCTCCTCCGTGTTAATGCATGTACCTGCTCAGCACAAAGTGCCGCTAATCGCGGCGAGCGGCGGACAAAGCTAATGAGATGTGTCACATGGCATGGCTCCGTTACTTTATACACCACAAGCTGCTGGGCATTACGGCGGGGCGTGGACGGTCAGCCGCTCAATCGCTCGCCGCCACGGCCGCTCCCGCTCCCCCCTTCCTTTCCCCGGGCGCCGTAATTGCTCTGCCGCTGAATAATTGAAGGGAGGGGAGGAGTAGGAGGAGGAGGAGGAGGAGGGGTGTGAGTCCCGGAGGTGTCATGGCGGGAAGATGATGGATGCCTCGGAGTTGACTGGTGTGTCAGGTCTGGAGGTGAGAGGCCTGGAGGAGATGATGAGGCTCCTGCACCGTGGATGATAGAGCCCCCCCCCGCCAACAGGATGATAGACCCCCCCCCCCCCACCACCCACACCCAGCAGGATGATAGACCCCCCAGCAGAATGCTACCTGACGTTTTATATTCCCTGACCTCAGAGTGTGTGTGTGTGTGTGTGTGTGTGTGTGTGTGTGTGTGTGTGTGTGTGTGTGTGTGTGTGTGTGTGTGTGTGTGTGTGTGTGTGTGTGTGTTTGTGTGTTTGTGTGTCACTATACATGTGAGGGCCAAATGTTCCCCACAAGTATAGTAGAATTTGAGAAATAGACATTGTGAGGACCATTTTCCAAGATAAACGTTTTTCGTTAATTAGGCTTACAATTAGGAAAAGATTCAGGTTGGGGTTATGGTTAGGATAAGGCATTTAGAGGTAAGATTTAGCTGTTGGGGTTAGAGTTATTGTCTCCGCCAGGCCGAAAGGCATGGCGAGAGAGTATGTTTTCCACCCCGTCCGCCCGTCCGTCCGTCCGTGTGTCCGTGTGTGTGTGTGTCCGTCCGTCTGTGACCAGCTAATCTCAGGCACCGTTGTCTTGATCGCAGCGAAACTGTGCACACACACTCCCTGGATGCCAATTCAGAACCTTTGCCCGATTTTTTTCTCATGGGCCTTTTATAGCGCCACCAGGAGGCCGATTTGTGCAAAACATATTTTTTGACAGTACTCCTACAGATTTTGTCCAAAAATCACGCAAATCAGTACACAGTATCTCTATAGTCATTAAACAAAACTGGTCTTTCAGATTTCTCATATTCCATCCTGATTGGCTAAAAATGTCTTCCAAAGTTTGCAGGAGTGCTCCGTTTTGAACAAAATGCCTCAAATCATGAACACAGCATGCAATTTCCGTGAAATTTTGCACGCTCATTCCCATTAGGCTGAGGAAGAACTACCATTTGAAAATGTTCAAATCAGCCTCATGGTGGCGCAATAACAGGCCGATTTGACATCTGCCTTTTATAGCGCCACCAGGAGGCAGACTTATGTAAAACACATTTTTTTATACTACTCCTTCCAATTTTATCCAAATTTCACGCAAATCGGTACACATGATCTCTATAGTCATGTGATCACAACGGATGTGTTTGATTTTTCATATTCCATACTGATTGGTAAAGATTGACATCTAAAGTTTGCATTATTGGCTTGTTTTCAACAACATTCCGCAAATCATGAACGCAACGTCCAATTGCGCTCAAACTTTGCACGCACATTCACACTATGTTGAGGAACAAATGCCACCCTTTTAACATTGGCAGGTTATAGCGCCTCCAGCAGGTCTAATTTAGCAAAACAAATGTTTTTAACAAAATGCCTCAAATCATGAATGCAGTGAGGGTCCAATTGTCGTGCAAGGCCTAAGAACAAATGGCACCCTTTTCACATTGGCTTATTATAGCGCCACCAAGAGGCCACAATAGCCTACCTGACCTGGCGGAGACCTGTGCTCCGAGGAGCACTTTTTCTAGTGCTTGATTTATATTTAATAGCTGATATGCGTTGTGAGCTTGGACTGTTGATCTGTTATTTTTCCAAGTTATTTTGGGGCACTTTTGGTGCTGTCCTAAAATGTTTATGTACTCATAACAAGTATTGTAATACAAACGTGTGTGTGTGTGTGTGTGTGTGTGTGTGTGTGTGTGTGTGTGTGTGTGTGTGTGTGTGTGTGTGTGTGTGTGTGTGTGTGTGTGTGTGTGTGTGTGTGTGTGTGTGTGTGTGTGTGTGTGTGTGTGTGCGTGCGTGCGTGCGTGCGTGCGTGCGTGTGCGCGTGCGCGTTTCATGCCAGGCTGTGTGTGGTGTGGCTATAAGCAATGTGGTTTTGCATGCCAATTGCTAGCAGGCACTATGCGTGTGTGTGTGCGCGCACATGCCTATGTAGTCATATAAATCAGGAGATCACAAGAGATTAAATGCCCTAGTGCCTCTGCAGAGAAATATTAACTGACTCTGACGCTAGCATTGATTGCACACACGTGCCCAATATACACACAAACACACACACACGCGCGCGTGCAGAGACAAGTATACAGTACACACAGACTCCCACAAACTCCCACACATAACTGTGCGCACACGACCACACACACAGCCTAAACCACATTTGTTCAAACAGTCAGTGAGCCAGAGCGTTAAGCCCAGACATGCTGTGTGCTGCTAGCATGAAGCCACGGATTGGAGTCAATATTTACCCTCCAATTATGGGCTTGGTCTCCATGCGTCACAAGAATCTGACGGTAGCTTTCAAATGCCGTAAACGCCATACCTACGTATTTATATTACACGCGCTCATGTGAGAGACGCTTTCTGGCGGTAATATGGCTTTCATTTTGTCCAGAAATGTTCAGAAATTCATTTGAAAAAATGTTTTTGTAATAGATTTAAAAAATGATATTTTCTCGTGACCCATAAAAATGGGTCTTTCTTGACCCATTGTTTGGAAACCACATAGGCCTACAGCAGGGGTCTTCAAGGTTTTTCAGGCTAAGGACCCCCTAGCTGACAGACAGCAGGGACCCCCCTAGCCTGGGAGCAGACGAATCTGCCAGTGCAAAAAAAAAATTTGGGTCTGGCACCGCTCCGTTGTGAATCCATTTCCTGCTCCCGAAGTCTGGGCTGACCAATCAGGGCCCAGTATTCAAATATGGGAGACTGGTAGAATTGGTAGTTGGTTGTAGGTCTAACCAATTGCGTCGAGAGCAATTGTTTTGATCCCGCCCCCTTGGAAAAAAAGCTTCTTCATAGAAGCACCAGACTCATATCCACGCAATGATATATATATCTGACTACGCGAGGCAAGGACCCCCCTACTACATATTGTATGAAAAATCATAGACTATTGTTTTTTTTTGTTTATTTACACACTTTTTATTATTTTGGATTCATGTTGATGTGTATTTTTCCAGACATTTAACCACCCTTCAATACTTAGTAAACTTGACATTTGGCCTTTACAACAAACCTCTTCACCGAAAATAGCCGATCTACAAGCTTGTAGATCGGCTATTTTCTGTGAATGTTCGCTCCCAGAATACGGATGCTGGGGTTCAAGTGGTAGGGAGAGAAAATGTTCTATCTCACATAGATTTGACAGACCCCCTGTAAGTATCTCTGAGGACCACCTAGGGGTCCCGGACCCCCTGTTACAGTAGACCCCCTATACAGTAGACCTCACGTCTCATACCAATGTAATTGTTAACAACCGTGGAGCTGCTACAACAAGCGCTGGGTCCTGCATGAAGGCTGCTTAATGGCCGGTCGTGCGGGGTCACAGACGGTAGCAGCAGTTTCCTGGTGAACAGGATGTTTTTGGCCAGCCGCCGTGGTAGCTGTACACAGTGCACGTATAACAGTGCACGTAAGAACAGTGCACGTAGCAACAACAGTGCACGGTGGAGTTGACAGCGGCTAACAATGTTTATGACCCCTCTCTCTCTCGCTCTTGCTCTCTCTCTCTCTCGCTCTCTCTCTCTCTTTCTCTCTCGCTCTCTCTCTCTCTCTCTCTCTCTCTCTCTCTCTCTCTCTCTCTTTCTCTCTCGCTCTCTCTCTCTCTCTCAGCCTTTGGCAAACGCATTGCACCTGCACACAGCAACATTCACACACATTATTCTCACACTCTCACACATGCACACACTGTATATGTGACACACGCACACACACACACACACACACACATGCACTCACATACCCATGCACATGCACACACACGTTTGTATTACTGGACTTGTGAGGACAACATTTTAAGACCGTGGTTTTATGAATGTCATTTTACTTTTAACTTTTAACCCTAGAGATGAAAATATCTGATCTACAGTCTTTGTGGTGTAGCGCATTGGTACTCAAAGTGGGGTCCGGGGACCCCCAGGGGTCCTTGAGGGAGTTCCAGGGGGTCCCCAGCAAAATGTGTGAAAATATCATCACAATAGTTTTAACCTTTTATACTTTGGCTATTCAAAAATAGCAGATCTACAAGCTCATAGTGCGGCACCGAGTGCCGCGCTATGAGCTTGTAGATCTGCTATTTTTGAAAAATCTTGAAGATCTGTGCAAATCTTTGAATATATTTCTTTTAAAGGGAACATTTTAACACAAATCTTTGCTTCTGGGGGGTCCCTGGCGCAACATATTTTCAGATGGGGGTCCCCGGCCAAATGTATATCAATTTGGGGGTCCCTGGCATGAAAAAGTTTGAGAAGCACTGGTGTAGCGTATCTTGTAGACCATTGCAAGTTGCTGTACTCTGTCCTCAACCCTGAGCCATCCTACCCTAGCAAAATGAGCAGGGGTTAGATGAGTTGTAGATGTAAGGCCAAGAATTAGTCTTACCAGTTTGTTTTGGGATGTCTGGAGCCTTGTTTTAAGGCCTTTGTGGTGCTATGGTACAATATGAGGTGCATGTGTAGTCAAAGTGGCATTGGATGAAAGTGCTCCTGCTAGAGTCCTCAATGTATCCTCAAAGTATACTATACTTGTGGGGACATACGGTCCTCACAAGTATAGTAATACAAGCACACACACACACACACACACACACACACACACACACACACACACACACACACACACACACACACAGTAGTACATGCCTTACTGTCTCACCATGGCTCTCTGCGGAGGGACGGTACATTCTTTGCTACATTGTTCCCGGTGAGGTAGTGGAGGGGCTGACACTGCAGAGCAGAGCCTGCTGGGTCTCCAAGGTCATTACCAATGCCACGGTGTCTGAGCACCCTGGGAAGAATCCAGGTACAGTACCACCTGATTAATGACAACGCTCCCAAGGCAAGGAGCAGGGCGCTGGCAGGCTGGAAACCTTGTATGTCCACAAACTGATACTTTTCAGGAAATGGGAGGGGAAAAAAACCTGTGTGTTCCAATGGAACCTTTGTAGATTTAATCACAAGGTCTTGTTAATAGTAAAGACCAGAGGCCGATTCTACAGATGCCATCTAAATCCGTAGTTCTCAAACTCTTTTGTGCCAAGGACCCCCAAAATGATATGTATTTGGCTGCGGAACCCCCCTCCCTCATCTGGAAAATGTTTTGTGCCAGGGACCCCCCCAGAAGAAAAGATTTGTGTTAAAAGTTCTGAATTATTCAAAGTGTTTCCAACAGTTTCAAGATTTTTCAAGCATGCCACGTTGTGAGCTTGTATATCTGCTATTTCTGAGGACCACTGTTTTCTGAAAAAAACATACGTTGCTATATACAGTATATATACAGTATAGCTAAATCTAAAATGACACAGATGCCTCTCCCGGGTTTTAATGGGTTAAATGTTGATCAGAGATACAAGGTTTCTGCCTGACAGCAATGAGGGAGGGAGGGGGGATGGTGGGGGGGGTAGTGTTGGCAAACGGCACAGAGGTTGCGGAGGTGGGATTTGTGACAATGGTGCTTTAGTAGTGGGAACGTGGGAGTTGTGAGACACTGCGGAGGGAGAGAGTTCCTGCGGTGTGCGGGGGGGCTTATCCACCGTGATGATTGGTCAGGGTTTTTTTTTTTTTATAAAAGCTCCCATGAGAGAATCAGATTTTTCTTTAGCACTTAATTATCTCTGGGGTCAGTGGCTTTCTTTTTTTTTGTTGGAACCAAATCAACACAGTGGTGTATCTCTGTTTTCAAGAGTCCTCGGAGGGAATAGAAAAATACTTATGTTGACAGATTAGATATCTAGATGTCATCACCCGTCGTCATCCAGGATGATTTGTCACGTCTCGGGTGGTCCGAAGGTGACTGACCACTGATGACTGATAAGTGGTCAGATTGCATTTTTCTGACCACTGATGACTTTAAGTAAGGGTGGGCCGCGTGAATTTTCAGAGCCCCGGCCCTTAGGTTTGGGAACCACTGTCTTATAGGCTGACACTCAGCAGTGATTTCTCGATGTCATCATCGCCCGTCATTCATGATGTTTTTTGTCACATCTAGAGCATGGGTGGTTCGAGGGCAGAACCACGCCTGGACCTCTTAATCCTTATTGCCAAACACTTTGCACCGAGTCCGAGTCACACTGCAGGGTCGGCAGGGGTCACGTTCTGCAATAGCCTTCTGCTTGAATGCAATACTGAACCCCTCCCCCCCCGCCCCATCAGTCTCCTGAGCCCAGTGGAAATAGCCTGGCATGGCCCAGACTAATATCACTGCGTTAGATATTAGTCTGGAACTTCTGTGTTCCAAGGGGCGGTTTACAAACAGATTCAAACGTCACAACAAAACATGTCCATTGATCATCCCATAACTCTGGAGTGAGCCAAATGTAATTCAAACCGAGGAGTGCCAGACCAATCTGCCCAGGGCTCATTTTTCTTTTTAGCTGTGACAGATTTGTCTGGTTTCCAGGCTACAGTGGGAAGACCTGACATAGTATGTCCCCACATGTATAGTAGAAGTTGAGTCATCTTCAATGTTCCTAATCCTCACAAGAGACATTGGTTATTTTATGGTTAAAACTGATTTGTGGAGTTCGGTTTACAATTAGGAAAATATTCAGATTAGGATTAGGTATTTACAGGTGGGGTTTAGGGGTTATACTTTACTAGTTTTGCACTGGGGAAAATAGCCGATCTACAAGCTTACAACGCGTCACATGCATTGTGAGCTTGTAGATTTGGCTATTTTGGCGTTAGGGTTAAAAATGGCAAACAATGGTCAAAGCCTAAACTAATCAATCAAGTGGCATCCATAAAATCGCCTTCCTAATATGTTGATGTCCTCACAAATATGGTAATACAAACGTGTATGTGCGTGCGTGTGTCTGTGCGTGTGTTCTGGACTTGAATAGACCGGGCATGCTCGACATCCCACAAGAGCCAGTGTGGCGGTGGCAGCCAGTGCCGCTGGTTTCTCCCGGTTGCCATGGGAACGCATTGTGCAGAAACAGCGGTGTGCATGTAGCACAGAATGTAGCACCTTGTAGTGTTTGCCCACTTAGCCAGCATGGTCCCACCGAGCCCACTCTGCTCCCAATGTTAACCACACAGAGCCTTAGGATGCATAATAGTGAAAATAGCCGATATGCAAGCCCACAACGGGTGGCATCGCGACCCCATTGTGGGCTTGTATTGATTGATTGATTGATTGAATACTTTATTAACAGTTCGCAAAAACGTACAGGTTTTGTAGATCGGCTGTTTTCACTATTTTGGGAAATTTGTGAAAAATACTGCTTTTGATAATAATGACATGTCCAAAAACAGGGACGCTAGGATGGATGGATGCAATACTTTATTAACAAGATTGTTAACAGTACAGGTACTACAGTCAAACGTTTTGCTAAAAGGATTGTACTAATAGATAGATAGATAGATAGATCTATCTGATAGAAAGATCTATCTGATATCCTTGATACACATATTTGTTTTAGCTCTTGCGCATTTGATTTTCCTATTTGTCTCATCTGTTTAAGAAAGTAGGTAGCTGATATATTGCACTTTTACCTTAGCGCTAAGTATACTCTTAGTTGCTTGTTTTAGAAGAGAAAGCACTTACTGTAAGACTTATGGTGATTAGTAGTTTTCTTGCCTACCTATGTTGAATGCACTTATCATAAGTCGCTTTGGATAAAAGCGTCTGCTAAATGACTGTAATGTAAATAGATACATACTGTAGATAGATAGATAGGTTCAAAACAGTTGAAAGCAGGTTTTTAACCCATTTAGACCCGATTCTAAAAAGGTTTTCTGAAAAACTTCAAATATGTATTAAAAAAATTACAACAAATGTATGTTGCTATATACTGTACATAGCAACAAGAACCCCAAAAGGGGTTCCCATATTGAAAGGTATAGTTACAAATAGTTACAAGTTACAAATCCCGCCCAAAATGGGTTAAGCAAAGTGTGTCTCTCCGTGCAAAGAGCTTCATTCCGTCACTCAAACGCATTCATTCAGATATTCAAACTTCAATGTCATTGCCAGTGCTATGTCAGTGCTAAAGAGAGTGACATTGTCCGCCTCGTCGAACCCAATGGCAATGTGAGAGAAAAGTTAGCAGCAGACTGTACCATTGCTGTCGGGTTGGAAACCTTGCATGTCCAAAACGTTCCTTTTTTATTATTATTATAAAGAAAACTTTAAACACATATTGAAAATAGCAGATCTACAAGCTCACAACGCGTCGCATCGCGACGTGTTGTGAGCTTGTAGATCTGCTATTTTCGCTACTTTTGTTTTGCGACACTCTTGTGTGACGAACTAGGACATCAATTTACAGGAAAGAAAAACATTACAAAGTTGAAATATGGGAGATACGAGGTTTCAGCGACAGTACTGTACCAATGCCAGCAGATGGGCCCTGCAGGCTCCGCTCCCCCTTGTCAAGCCTGTGAATGTAGTTCACACCGTCCTTTAAATAGCTATAACCCAGCCCAGGTTTACTTTGCACACGTCGTACCTCCCCATAGGCATGAGAGAGAGAGAGAGAGCACCAAGGCACAGAGACCCAATGCTGGGCAAACCAATGACCCTGGAACAGAGAGACCCTGGAGGCAGAGTCTCTTCAAACAGTGGCTATTCATACTGTACCATATTTGCCTCTGAGATGTACTTGGGGTAGAAGTAATAAAGTATTGGAAAAATATGTATACTCAAGTAAAGTAGGGGCGGCCATAGCTGAATGGTTAGTGAGCCTGCCTAGGGAGCCAGAGGCCCTGGTTGCCCCAGGTTCGATTCCAGGCCAGGTCAGCATATGTGTCGATGAAATTAAATGTGTCCCTGAGCAAGACTCTTAACCCCTAATTGCTCACAGGTTCTCATTGGAAACAAGACCGCAAGGACTTTCATGAACGACCTGTTAAAAGGAATTATCCTTATCCTAGTAAAGGTACAGCACCTCAAGATTCTACTTAAGTACAGTACTTGAGTAAATGTACTTAATTTACTTCTCACCCCATGTAACATAACATGGCCCCTAACGAGTGTTGTGAGTCTTACAGATGAGCCTGTGGCCTGGAGGGTAAACAGTCCCATAGCGCTAGATTTGGAAGCCCGCCTGCACCTACAGTAAACTGCTCATTCACCCAAGCTTGTTTTTCTTTTCCCAAATTAACCTATAGCTGATGTATCTGAAGAGACCGAGAGACACGGTGTACAGACAAACCACATTCAACAGAACAGAAAGGCAGGGAACACACACAATACTAGCAGACGTCATGTTTTTTTCTTCTCACCAAAAGCCAACACTTAGATGTTAGTGGTGCGTTCACACGGGCAGATTAAAAGATACACAGCATCTTTGTCGCTTTGTATCTGTATTGCTCAACGCGGTCGTTGACGTCATCAAACGTGCGGACATCGGAGCTATAGTTGTAGTTTTGTATCTTTGTATCTGGAAGTTGAACCCAGCTCAACTTGAATGTGTAACTTTGCATCTTTGTCGCTAGAGCTACAGCTACAAACGTTGGCTGTATCTTTGTATCTTCATGTCGCTGGTTTCCATTGAAAATGAATGGTAGCATGTATCTTTTTATCTGCCCGCGTGAACGCACCATAAGCTTTTAGGTTGGCTATTTCCGACACGCAACACCCTTGTGTGGTGGAGCATAAATTAGCCTTTAAAGTCTAAGCTTGTCCCCCCCCTTAACGATGTGGCTCCAGAGGCTAATTGTCGAGTCAGAGGCAAGACAATAGCGGAGACAAGCGGGGAGTGTCATCATGTCACTGTAGTGTGTTTTTTTTTAAACACAGCTGAAGGAAAAATAGCAAGAGAGAGAGCGAGAGAGGGAGGTTTCACAATAACACGGTTCCACAGGGACGGCGGTCTCATCCCGCTGAAACAATGAAGCTGTCAAACAGAAGCAAACGTCTCTAAGCTCTGGGTTTTTCAAACTGCGACAGACACGAGTGTGACAGTGAGTGAACACATCCACTCGGCTCGCTGTTTGATGTTTGGAGCCGGGGAAAGAACAGTAGAATTGCTTGCTCTCTTGAAATGGCTTTTGTATATTGAGCTGTTCTCTCTTCCTCTGTGTAATGTGAGAGGCTGAGGATTATTCTGTATGCATTTGCACGTGTGTGTGTGTGTGTGTGTGTGTGTGTGTGTGTGTGCGTGTGCGTGTGTTTGTGGATACATAATGTATTTGTGGGCCTGCATGCATACAATTCCTTGTGGTTAGAGTGTCCGCCCAGAGATTCGTAAGTCGGGGTTCGATTCCCTCGGCTGGGTCATACCAAAGACTTTAAAAATGGGACCCAATGCCTCCCTACTTGGCACTCAGCATCAAGGGTTGGATTGGGGGTATAAGTCCCTGCGACATACTAGCGTCATGTCCACGGTGTGCACTTGTACTTCAAGCTACATCAAGCCACCACAGAGACGGGATAGGCTCTCGTCCTATAGGCCATCTGGCTCGGTAAAGCTTACTTACTTATACATTTCCACACACGTGGAGACCGGGGTTCTCGACAGGGTTAGCCGTACGCTCCAATTAGCACAGTTAGCGGGTAGGAAGCCGGCAGGGGGGTCCAATCTCTGTCGCTGCGCTAGCGACTCCTACAGGCTCGTTGGGGCAACTGTTCAGCAGGGAGCAGAACTGGGGAGTATTCCTCCGCCTGCGTTTTGCTCCTCCCGGTGAAACTCCTCACTGTCGGGGGGGGGGGGGGGGGGGGGGAAAGAAGCGGCTGATGACTTCATGTGTATCGGAAAAAAACACCCACGGTTGACTACACCCTCCCCAAAACCAACAGTATAGGATTAGCAGTGACAGGGACTGTATACGTGGGAGTCGTGACTAGCTTGGGGGATAAAAAATAAATAAATATATATATAAACTATTTTAAGTGTGTTAAAGCCACACCACGCTGTGTTTAGTGAAGAAAGCAGGCATTTAGAGACATCAGATCAGCAGGGAGTTCTGAGTCTGACTCATCCATACCAGATGTACGGGTGCACCTGTTCAACGGGGAGACCAACTGTTATCATCACACAATGCTGGGATTGCTTTTTTTACTGTGGCCGTTATGTAAAGTTGTGTTGAAAGTAACTTTGTCACTTCCAATTGCGTTCCACGCTTTCAGATGTCTTTTTTTGGGACCATATGGTGATCACAGTTTTTAAACAGAATGCCTGATATATTCAAATATTATGCACAGGAAAAAAAAAATTAACTTGTCATGGTGTCCTCAGGTTGTTTTTTTGTGGTTGATTATGATAAATCAGTTGTTCTCAAACTTTTTCATGTCAAGGACCCCTTAATTAATATGTGTTTTAGTTTTGTGTGGGATGCCGAATAGGCATGAGAAAGTTATTTGACATCCAGGTTTTTATTTCAGAGAGGCAGTCTAGGAGGGGCTTCAGTGAGGTTGCTATCTGGTTTTAGTGGGAGATACAGTTGGGTGTCGTCGGCGTGGAGATGTACGGAGATGCCAGATCTCTAAGTTCACAACGCGTCACATTGCAGCGCGTTGTGAGCTTATAGATCTGCTATTTTCAATTAGCCGATGTATACAAGGTTAAAGTGGTTAAAGTGAATGCTGTTGCTATAATATTTGTTTTTGCTGGGGACCCCCTCAGCGTCCTCTGGGGGTCCCCGGACCCCTCTTTGAGAACCACTGCGATAAATGACACGCTTACTTGTTTTGGCTAGATTGCAGGCTATTAGTCTTGGTAATAATTCTCTTTTCCCTCGTTACCGCAGTTAGTCTCTGCAGGGAACGACATCCTTGTGTCTGCCAAAACTGTGGCTCTTATTGTCAGCCCAGGATAGACAGAGAACACACTATATGCTTGGGTAACTGAGGGGACATGCATGCATACCAGGCGACTAACAGACTGGCCCGGGACAATACCCTTCCCCAAGGCTATACGTGCCAAATGTCTTCCATCAGGGAATATAAGGACCGCCTCGGAGCTTTGCTGCGCGTCGATGACATCTCCCATGACCCGTCTCCATCATAGCTGATGGCAGGTTGACTGGCTTGAGGGACCGCTGTGTGCGGCATGGAGGAAGGACCGTTGTTGCCATGTCTGCTTATTATAAGCGACTTTGGGCTTGTTTTTCAGTAAAGTTGCTTGTAAATATTGGTAGTTGCGGGTTGTGCTTTTTTTGGGGGGGTTTGTTTGTAAAGTGTAGTTGCTTATTTGGGCTTGTTTCCTAAATGTTGTTTAAAACAGTGGTTCTCAAACATTTTCATGTCAAATTAATATGTTTGTCCACGGACCCCCATCTGAAAATGTTCCCCATAGGCCTACAAGATTTGTGTTTCAAAAATATTCAAAATTTGTCCCAAAAAAATTAAGATTTGTTTAGAAAATAGCCCGTCTGCAAGCTTACAACGCCTTGCCTCGCAACGCAACGCGTTGTGAGCTTGTAGCTTGTCTAAACAAAGCTTCTTTTGGGCTTGTTTTTTTAGACCTGGTTGCTTATTTCTCTCGCAAAATCTGGCAACACAGGAAGGACAATAGACAAGACAAGAATGAACACACAAGACACTGGAAGCTGTTTTGCCCACAGTTTGACCCACGATGCAAAGAGTGACTAATACCAATGGTTTATCCACTTATAGTGACTAGTGAATAACAAAAATAAGGTCACAGGGTGGTGAAAGTGGTCAATCTGGGGCGGCCAATGAATCTGGCTTGTTTGTTTGTTTGTGTTGACGTTTGGACAGACAGTGAGAGACTATACAAGGAGAGTGAGAGAGGGGATGGAGGGGGGGAGTGAGAGAGAGAGAGAGAGAGAGAAAAGACCGGATATCCGCAGGGATGGAAAGCGAGAGTATTTATAGTTATGAGAGGGATATTCCCCACAGGGAGGCGAGGGGCTTGGGGACGTGGAGGATGTGACTGCATGAAGGAGGGTCTCTGGAAGGTTGGAGGGAGGGTGGAGTTTGGAGAGGCCTTTTTTTTAGAAAGGGCAACGATGTAATGATGACGACGCTGAAGCTCCAGGACGTTCTCACTCAATCCCGGAACAACAAACAAACAAACTAACAAACAAACAAAGGCAGCTACACACAAAGGACAGGGCAACGGAAAGTCCCTGACATTATACCGTCAGTGTGTTCCCACATTGCAAATAACCTCAAGGCGCTCTCACGCTGACTTTTGTACACGCACTGCGCGCACACACACACACACACACCCACACCATCTACACCAGACTTTTCAAAGCAACACGCACACGCATATACGCACACACACACACTAGATCCAGTCCTATTTTAACGGTTAACGCTGCATCTACACCAGACTTTTCAAAGCAAGCGTATGCGTGGCGCGTACACCGCGTTTGTTTAGATCCAATAGATATCAATGATACAGGCTACACCAGGCAAGGAAGTAACATACGCGAGTCCCGCATACGCAGGCTTTAAAATAGGACTGGATCTAAAAGTGTGTGTGCTGTGCGTATATGCGCGTGTGTGCGTGTGGCTGTAAAGCCTGCGTTTGCGGGGCTCGTGTATCCGCGCGCCTGGTGTAGCCGGCATCATTGATATCAATTGGTTCTTTCCAAACGCACTGTACGCATGCAGCAAATTCCACGCATACGCACGCTTTGAAAAGTCTGGTGTAGATGCAGTGTTACACACACACACACACACACACACACACACACACACACGTACGTACACACACACACACACACACACACACACACACAGTCACTAAGAAACATGGCTGCCTCCCCCCCTCTGCTCACAGCCGGTGACATTTACACAAGCGAGGTACGGAGAAGGGGAGTCGGCCTTGAAGAGGAGGAGAGGTGTGAGAAGGGTAGGCTTGGGGGGGTGCTGCGCCTCCTCCTTCTCCTCCTCCTCCTCCTCTCATTAGAATTCTCTCACAGGCCTCCCCCCACGTGGAGGAGAGGAGAGGGGAGAGGGAGTCTTGGCACGTCAGGCTTTATTAATCGCTCCAGGAGAGATTATTGACCCAGACCTTCTGCTGCATCTCAGCCTGGGCTGCAGTGAGTCCCATGCAGCCTGGGGTCCTCTGCATGCAGCTCCCTCCACATTCCTCTGGTGCAGTGATTCTCAACCTGTTTTTTTTTATTTTAAGGGACCCCCAGTGTGATATATATTAGGCCACGGACCCCCCCCCCCCCATTTGATACAGCACCATCTTTTATCTCTGAGACCCCACACTGTAAAATCCTCACTGCTTATTTCAACTGAGAGTTACATTACAGACCCGTATGGATCTACCTCTTCAGTCTCCACCTTAGCCCGTAGAGCACTTGACCTAGTTATGACGACCATGCAGACTTACCTTGGTCATTTTGTTCTCATGTTTTTTGTTACTTACTGTAGGCTTGTTTTTTTTCAGTGTACAGATTGTTATTTTGATAGTAATTGTTTAGTCTTGGTTTATACGCTTGATCCTAGATTACTGAGGCACTACTCTGTCTCTCTGCATTTGATGTGTCTACCTTGTCAGTAGTTCATTTCAGTGAACGAACGATTTCAGTGAACGAACGATTTCAGTGAACGAACGATTTCAGTGAACGTACGATTTCGTTCACGTTCACGGCAATGATCTGTTCAAATGATTCGTTCAGTAGCGCTATTGTCTAGTGAAAAACAACACAACCGCACCGCTGTATGTCTGTCGCGGGAACAGCCCTCCTGTGTACGGGGGGAGGGGGGGCATGAACGAAATCGTGAACGTAACAATTTCAGGAAGTGAACGGGTTCGTTCACGTTCACGGCAAAGAACTAGTTCTTATGAACGAATCGATCATGAACGACCCATCACTACTTGTCAGTCGCTCTGGTTCAGAGCGTCTGCTAAATGTCCATTTGGACCCCCTGGCGGTCCCCGGAGCCGACGTTGAGAAGCATTGCTGTGGTGTCCAGGACAGTGCCCGGTGCCCGTGCCAGTGCAGAGGGCACTGCGGCATGCATGATGCCAGCCTCCTCCATTCAACACAGTGTCTTCATTGACTAAAGCGTCGGCCCCGGGGATTCTTATCACTGCAGCTGCAAGGCCACAGAGTTTAAAAAAAATAACAACACACAACCTCAGTGTTAATTTAACCGGTTAAGTGCCATTTTATAGTGTCACATGAAAATAGCCGATCTAGACTACTGTATAAGCTCCCAATGCTTGTAGATCTGCTATTTTTTGACAATACTTGACACAAGTTAATTTAACACTGAGGATTTTAGTGTGCACACAGACCAATTGAAAACACACACACACACAGACACACACACACACACACACATACTCACATACTCACACGTGCGTACGCGCGTGCGCACACACACACACACACACACACACACACACACACACACACACACACACACACACACACACACACACACACACACACACACACACACACACCTGCAGCCTTGCAGAGACTGTATAAGTGCTAAGTCTGCTGTTCTTCAGCACAGGGTCACAGTGGAGGCTGTGTGTGGCTGCAGCAGCGTTCAGTGTTATGTTACTCGTGAATGCAAATGGCTCATTCCTCTTATTTATTTATTTATTTTTAAACACAACAACAAGGCCTTGTTTGTGTTGAGATATCACTTGCTTATTTAAGAGGAAACGAAGGCAAGCCTGGCCACCGCTTAGATCAATGGGAGAAGCCCCTCTCTGCATGCTCAAACAGTGGAATCGATGGGAGAGAGACCCCCCAACCCCCCATCTCTCTCTCTCTCTCTCATATTTCCCCTCCTTTGAGTTTTTTTCCTAGCTGGAGTAAATGAGAGAGCGATTGCATTCATCCACCTGAGACTCTTGGCGGGTGGCTGAGAATATACGGGGCTTAGGATGAATCTGCTGCTGCAGCTGGTGGGGGTGGTGTGTGTGTGTGTGTGTGTGTGTGTGTGTGTGTGTGTGTGTGTGTGTGTGTGTGTGTGTGTGTGTGTGTGTGTGTGTGTGTGTGTGTGTGTGTGTGTGTGTGTGTGTGTGTGTGTGTGTGTGTGTGTGTGTGTGCGCGTGTTTGTGTGTGTGTGCATGTGCGCGTGTGTGCGTGTCTGTGCACACACATGCAAACATGCATCTATGTGTCAGAGTCCCTACATGTGCGCCCACACTTTTTGTCTGCGCACACACATGTGCATCTCATGTGTGTGTGTGTGTGTGTGTGTGTGTGCCCAGTCTGCCCACCCACCCATGCAAGTATATGCGCACACACATGTTAATATGTGTGGTGTGCATGTGTGCCCGCCCACAAATGTGCATTGTGTGTGTGTGTGTGTGTGTGTGTGTGTGTGTGTGTGTGTGTGTGTGTGTGTGTGTGTGTGTGTGTGTGCGTATGAGTGTATGCTTGCCCGTCAATGCATGGACAGTATGTGCGGTTGTGTGTGTGTGTGTGTGTGTGTGTGTGTGTGTGTGTGTGTGTGTGTGTGTGTGTGTGTGTGTGTGTGTGTGTGTGTGTGTGTGTGTGTGTGTGTGTGTGTGTGTGTGCGTATATTATGCCTGCAGTGTGTGCCTGGCCACCCAATGCATGCATACGTGCGTATACGTATGCTTGTGTATGTGGATATATTTTGGTGTGTGTGTGTATGTGCGTGCACGTGCTTGCATCCCAGCATATATACAGTACATGTGTTGGTGGGGGGGGGGTTGGTGTCACCAGGGAGTGAAGAGGGAGCCATGTGATATCTCATTGATCTGTCCCATCTATACTGTTGGATCAGTGTCAGATAGTGATTACATCCCCCATATCTGCTCTTCCCGTGTGTGTGTGTGTGTGTGTGTGTGTGTGTGTGTGTGTGTGTGTGTGTGTGTGTGTGTGTGTGTGTGTGTGTGTGTGTGTGTGTGTGTGTGTGTGTGTGTGGGCTAAGTGTATATAGTAGAAGTTCTAGTATAGTAGAATGTGAGAAATAGACATTAGGAGGATAATTTTCCTAGTCCTCATAAGATAAATGGTTGTTTTATGGTTGAAAGAAATGTGTCATTTAGAGGTTAGATTTAGCTGTTGGGGGTTAGAGTTATGCATGATTTATACTTAATAGCTGATGTGTTGTGAGCCTGTAGATCTACTATTTTTGTGCTGTGCTGTCTGTTCAAGCACTAAGACCCTCAGCATAGTGATAATGTACTTCATCACAAAGACTGAAGATAGCCGAACAATCTCAAAACAATCTCAGAACGCAGCGCAACACGTTTTGAGCTTGTAGATCGGCTATTCCCGCTTGCCCACCAACGTATAAAATATCGTTTAAGCGTAGGATTGTTGATAAAACGTGCCATTATCAGCAGATGAAAACAAATGAGCTGAGGCTTCATAAGGTCAGTGAGGGACATACGCTTCATCAGTACTTAGACTAGAGAGATGCTTGAATGCTGTATTGTGTGGGAGGATATTGATATTAATGTTGTTTGTAATCCGCCTTTGATCCCATTGGGAATATTCATTGTTTTTCCCCCTCCCCTTCCACCACAACTAGAAGATGAAAATGCTCCGGTCGCTTTTGAATCCCCCTTCAGACTGGATTTGATCTTTTTTGAGGGGGAAGATTTTCTTCTCAATGGAGCCTTGTTGAGGCATACTTTTACAGTTAGAGTATTCTGCCATCTTGTGGCCGTTGGGGAGCATTACAGTGTGATGATGTTTGACATGAGGCTACTACGGTGGTTCTTGAACTTTTGTTTATGTCAAGGATAATTCTGAGAGTATACAAGGGTCCATTTGGTTTGGTTAGATGTCAATCAACAGTGAACATATGAATGAATATATGTACAGACGATCAACAGTGAATATATGAATGAATATGTATGCTTGAATATGTTTGAGTATGTTGAGTTTTCCTCAACAGGCCTATGTCATAGTTCTACATAATATGTCCTAGTAGTCCAGTATTTCCTATACAGTGGGTTTGCGACTAAATATCCCCTTTTATGTATGTTTCCTACTGTTTTTGAATTCATATTTCAAAAAATTAAAAAGATAATAATCCAGAAGTAAAAAAGCAAACATGTCTCAAAAGAATTTCAGTAAAATAAATATAATAAAAATCCATGAATGTAAAAAAAGAAGAAGAAACTTTTGAGAAATTGTGAAAATAGATGTGACGCGTTGTAGATCTGCTATTTTCAAATGCATATAGGGCTGAAGTGGTTAATGTATGTTTTGTAACGATAATCAAAATCTACAAAGTAACTAGTAACTAAAGTTTTCAAATAATTGTAGTGGAGTAAAAAGTAGCTAATTTGCCTCTGAGATGTAGTGGAGTAGAAGTAAAAGTACTGAAAATTGGAAATACTTCAGTAAAGTAAAACAAAAAATACCTCAAAATTGAACTTAAGTACAGTACTTGAGTGAATGTACTTATAGTTACTTTACACCACTGGTCAAAACAAGTCGGTAACATGGATTGCAGGGTCTTAAAGTTCTCATATATGGGGGTCCAGCTTGGTTGTGTGGAGCCTAGATGGCTACTGGCAACGAAGGACATGTGTCATGTATGACGCGTGCGTGTGTGTGTGTGTGTGTGTGTGTGTGTGTGTGTGTGTGTGTGTGTGTGTGTGTGTGTGTGTGTGTTAAATGTGTGTGTGGGGTGGATGTGTGTCACTGTGCCCTCATCAGGAAATGGGAAGTGTACACCCTGTGGGGGTGGAGCAGAGGACAGCCTTGTCACGATGACAGGCCAAACACTGGAAGTCACAGCAAGCAGCACGTCATTATGCTGCATTGCACAATACTTGCTGTTCATTTTAAGCCACTTCTATATTATTGGAAGTGGCTGAATGAACCCTATTTTTGGCTCATGACACTAATGAGCCAAAAGCAGATTTACAGGGTCACAACACCTCACATTGCGACATGTTGAACGCAGCTCTGTCATTTTAGATTTCTTTGGCTATTCAAAAATAGCAGATCTACAAGCTCATAGCACGGAACCGAGTGCCGCACTATGAGCTTGTATATCTGCTATATTTTAAAAATCATGAAAATGTGTGCAATTTGTGTCTTCTAAATCCTAACTGTTTTTTTTTTTTAAACGTATGTATATCAGTGGTTCTCAAACGTTTTCATGTCAAGGACCCCCAGAAGCAAATATTTGAGTTAAAAGTGTTCGCTTTAAAAATAATATGTATGTATGTACATATGTATTGATTCATACATATCATGATTTAAAAAAAATAGCACATACAAGCTCATAGCTGAGCTTGTAGATCTGCTATTTTTGAATAGCCAAAGTATAAAGTAATGGTTAAAGCTCAAATCTTAAAATGACACAGATGCGTTCCCGGATTGAATGGGTTGTTAAATGAACACTGTGGATTTCTCAGTGTGGTGACCAGGCCAATCCTCACCTCCATCGTCCCATCCGCCCCGGAAGGTTCAAAATCTCCCCTATAGTTCTCATCACAACACGCGGTAAAAATGTGATCGCTAGCCCCACTAACTCTTATTTGCGGCGACAAGCACATTCCCCGGGGGCTACGATCGTGGGCAAATAACCCGTTAAGACCTGAGGCCGATTCTACAAAATGTCTTTAAATCCTGTTAAAAACTGTTTTTTTTTAAAAACGTATGTCACTATATCAGTGGTTCACAAACCTTTTCATGTGAAGGACCCCCGAAATTATATATATTTGGCCGCGGACCCCCATCTCAAATTATTTTGTTCCAGGGACCCCCCCCAGAAGCAAAGATTAGAGTTACGAAATGTTCGCTTTAAAAATATATTTATATATTCAAAGTTTTGCACAAATTTTCACGATTTATCAAAAATAGCAGATCTACAAGCTCATAGCGCGGCACTGGGTGCCGCGCTATGAGCTTGTAGATCTACTATTTTTGAATAGCCAGAGTGTAAAATAATGCTTTTTTAGCTCAAATGAGCTAAAAAATGACACAGATGCGTTCCAGGTCTTAATGGGATAAAGAAACAACGACCTCAGATCCCCGTCAGTAAGCCTTTTGTGTGGCTTGAAAACAAGTACGCTAATCATCCAATTTCCAATGTTTTTTTCGCTTGAATGTTCACATTGTAAAAGCGTTCGTCTGGGTGGTAAATCTAATATCCCTCTCTCGTTGTGTGTTTCTCTCTCCCCCTGCAGTCACAATGGTCCCAGTTTTGTTTTTGGTGGCAACCACGATAACACCGAATTCCTCCGCCAATGGAAACCACACCAGAGGTAAGAAACTAGTGGTGATTCAGCTGAAAGCATGTGAGGCCGAGCAACAACATACTGAACAACACGCAAACAACAGCACAATCCAATTGGCACCCGCTGCTGTCAACAGCAGTCCCCCTCCTTCCCAAGATATGATTATTGTTTGTCAGCTGTCAGACATGCTAGTGCACGTCAGTGGGTGGAAAAAGTACTACATTTTTTTACTGAAGTAAAAGTATCATTACTGCAATTCAGTAACAAATACTCTGTTACTAATACAAGTCCGGTTTTCAGAAATTACTTGAGTAAAAGTGCAAAGGTATTGGCATCAAAATGTACCAAAAGTGAAAGTAGTCATTATGCAGAAATCTTCCATTTCATGTTTTCAAAATGTATGAAATCTTTTGAAAATAGCAGATCTATAAGCTCACAACGCATCGCATCGCGACGCGTTGTGAGCTTGTAGATCTTCTATTTTCAAATGGCCGAAGTCTATATAGGGCTGAAGTAGGTAATGTATGTTTTGTAATAATAGTAAAAATCTACAAAGTAACTATTAACTAAAGTTTTCAAATAATTGTAGTAGAGTAAAAGTACAATATTTGCCTCTGAGATATAGTGGAGTAGAAGTAAAAGTATTGAAAATTGGAAATATTCAAACATTCAACGTGCAAACAACAGCACAATCCAATTGGCACTCCGCTGCTGTCAACAGTCCCCCCGTCCCCCCCGTCTCCCCCGCCTCCCCAAGATATGATTATTGTTTGTCAGCTGCATGCTTGTGCTTGATAATGGCCTCGTCCTCCAGACTTGTTATTACTGGATCAGGATGAAGCCTCTGCAAAACCCTGGACGGTAATTTACAGCTTATTGTGGCTTATAAACAGTGGTGGAAGAAGTACTCCGATATTTTACTTAAGTAAATGTAGCGATACCGCAACATAAAAAATACTCTGTTACAAGTAAAAGGCCTGTGTTCAGAATGTACAAAAGTATTGGCATCAAAATATACTTAAAGTACCAAAAGTACAAGTACTAAATTGTTTGAAAATAGCAGATTTACAAGCTGTGAGCTTGTAGATCGGCTATGTTCACATGGGGCTAAAGTGGTTAATTCATTTTTTATAATATGATAATTTATATCTGCAAAGTAACTAAAAGTTTTCAAATAATTGTAGTGGAGTAAAAGTACAATATTTGCCTCTGAGATGTAGTGGAGTAGAAGTAAAAGTGCAGAAAATTGGAAATACTCCAGTAAAGTAAAAAAAATTAAGTACAGCACTTGAGTAAATGTACTTAGTTACTTTACACCACTGCATGCTTATAAACACTAGGCTAAACCGCTGGCTGCCAGAGGCCCTCGCGGACGAGGCTCCTAGCCTGGAGCCCTCTCATTTTCTCCCTAAGACTTATTGCCAGGTTGAAACAGAGCGTGGCCCCTGATGCTTATCTCTGCAGACAAAATACTGCTAGGAGCACCGTTATTAAATCAGAGAACCCTGGTGTTGCTGTGACCCAGCCGTGGGTGGCGTATAATTCAACGTCATAGTTCATGCTGGACTTAACACACAGTGCATGTGTGTGTGTGTGTGTGTGTGTGTGTGTGTGTGTGTGTGTAAACACAAGCATATACACAAATAAATCTACCCTTACGGGTGTAAATTCTTTACACTTTCGGAGATTAATGAACACTTGTGGTTTTGCCGTGTACCTGTGTACCACATACCCACACGTTAGCATTTAGATCAGGGGTCTTCAACGTTTTTCAGGCCAAGGACCCCATGGCTGAGAGAGAGATGAAGCAGGGACCCCCCACTACATATTGTAAAACTGTGTTGCAGATTAAACCTTTTCATAGATTTCATAGTTAGCTTCCTAAACTTGTGTGACAGCACTATTATCATCAATGTTGTACACATTCATGTTTTTTTTTTGTTTTTATACGTTAACTTCTCTATGAATTCATGTTAATGTGTAATTATCAGACATTTAACCACTTAAAGCCTCAATACTAAACTGTAGATCGGCTACTTTTGGCTAATGTTCCCCTCACTCCCCTCAGAATGCTATCACACAAAGATTCGGAGGACCCCCTGTAGTAACTCTGAGGACCCCCTAGGGGTCCCGGACCCCCTGTTGAAGACCACTGGTTTAGATAATGCTATAGTAAGTAATACTGTAAGTAGCCTTGGGAACCAACTGTCCCACACCCCCTGGACATGATGCTAGTACTGTATGTCACAGGGACCCACAATCCAACGCTTGATAATCATATACAGCAGTGGTTCTCAGAGTGGAGTCCCTCAGGGTTCCTTAAAGGCGTCTAAATGGACCCTCATAGGTCTATAGCTCTGAGAGTGTACGAATGGAACCAAACTGACCCGGTTCCATTTGTACACTCTCAGAGTTATGGGGGGGGGGTTGATTTGATTTATTAGATGTTATTATTAAAATAAAAACACATGTTACATGTTTCTCACAGAATGTCAAGGATAAAGAAAACATAATAAAAGCTGGTCCTTGGTTTTAGACAAAACAAAACATTACAACATAGAACAGGCATCGTAACAATAAATAAAACACTATTAAAACTATAAAACAAAACAGAAGAACTGTTCACGGCATAAATGAAATAAGTTAAACAAGTGGCCGTGGTATTCCGCAACATTTTCTAAAAGACACGATTTGACCCTTGTTTTCTTGAAAAGAAGATGACTGCTATAGTGCTCGTTATCGTCAGTGGCAACACATTATAGTTTTGAAATAAAAAAATATATTTTGCGAACCACGTGGTATACAGCTGTGGTTCTCAACCAGTGGTCCAGGGACCACCAGTGGTCCTTGGGGGGGTTTCCAGGTGGTCCCCAGCTAAATGATGGAGAGTTGGTAACCAAATGGACCCTTATAGGTCTTTAACTATTACATTATCGAGTTACATTATCGTTAAACATCTGCATTACTTAATTAAAGAATTGTTATTTTGATCAACGTTTGCCTGTCATCTCTCTTATGGAACCACATCAATACAGCATGGAATTGTGGACAAAATTGTATCCAATGATAACAAAATATTCTTAAGCTTTCGGTCTGAGAGTCTAAATGTCATCAAATGGTGGTTCCATGGCTTAAATACCGAATAAATAATGGACCTTGATATGAAAAGGGTTGAAAACCACTGGTATACAGGCATACAAACAAACACATAATCTCACAGTCAGCCTTGGCCCTGTGGTCGCCCATGGCCTTGCCTGCCGGCCTCTTTTCCTGTTCCCTCTGGTTGTTGGACTGCTTGCTGCTCCCTGACCCTCTCGCCTTGTGCCTGTCGTCCTTCCTCCTCAGAAGACACCCGGTCGTCCAACCCCCACATCCTGCCCACCGTGCTGGTGCTCTCCTTGCTGCTGCTCTTCATCGTGCTGCTGGCCTGGTACTTCCTCAGGTAAGACCTCCACCCAACCCCCCAATAGTTATAGTGCTTGGGGGTGAACGAACGGCCCTTAACGGCTGTCACGTGCCGAAAATAACCGGTCTACAAGCTCACAACAGGCAGGGTAATTGCACGACTTGTGAGCTTGCAGATCGGCTATTTTCGGAAACTAAGTTCAACTTAGGCATGTCACAATTATTGCATAATTGTCTAATCGCAATTATTTGAGATAATCGCAATTATTTTTGCATAATCGTCATAATCGTTTCCATGTTGAAATTTTTTCACACATTTTCAAATATAAAAAAAGCAGAAATAGCAGATCTACAAGCTTACAACGCGTCACTTCGTGATCACTACAGGCTGATCTAAGCCTGTAGATCAGCTATTTCTGCTCATTTCAAATGTATAATTAAAATGATTTAATATGTCAATAATTTCTTTGTATATTTAAGTTATTTGTCATATCTGGCCTGTGCAATTTTCGATTATGAAGCCTAAAAGGCTAACAGAAATGTATTTTGTATTCACATGTTCCAATGTTCAATGCCAAACACATAATTAAATCGTTAATCACAATTATTTGAGTCAAATTTGTAATTTTGTGACAGCCCTAGTTCAACTCTGGCTTTAGATAAAGCCACTCACCCGCTCCGCCTCACCCCACCTCACCTAGCTGACTGGCAGAGTGCCAGGTGGGTGGCGGTCGGGGGCGGAGCCTGGCCCATGACAACACTTCCTGCTTTAGTCATCGAGGGCGGCGACCGTTCAGGAAGCCTTGCTCGCTCAAACTCGTGCTTCAAGCTCTTAACTGAAAGTGCAGGCAGTCAAGGAAAGGCAGAGGCAGGCAAGCACACACACACCCACCCGCTCACACACACCCACAGCCAAGCAGAGAGGCAAATTCTGTAACAAATTGGGACTTGCGTAGGTGCGCCGTGTTCCACTACTTCAGCTAATGAGAAAGAGCAGCTTCTCAAGCTTCAGATGGTAAGAGAGAGATTAACTGCTTTGGAGTATTGGAATAATAGCCTAGAACAGTCTTTCTCAAAGTGGATTCCAGGGACGTTCAGGGTTTCTTTTGGCGGGTCTAAATGTACCCTTACAAGTCTGTAACTCTTGACAGCATACAAATGGAACCAAATGGACCCTAACGGGTCCATTTGGTTCCATTTGTATGCTGTCAGAGTTAAGGGGAGACCTTGACATTTAAAGGTTTGAGAACCACTGGCCTAGAACGTCATGTTTGGAGGTGAAAACGTCTGGGCTGGGAGATTTATCTTTGTTAGAAATAGCCCTGAACGTTTTTGTTTTTGTTTTAGTGTAATGTAATGTTTGTTTGTTTGTTTTGTTTTTTGTTTTTTTAAAGGTTATCACTTGTTCTCTCTGTGTTCCAAAATCATCTCTTCTCTCCCCGGCAGGTTAAGAAACCAGAGGAAAGCTGTTGTCACAACAGTCGACAAGAAGATACCGAATGGCATCCTGGAAGAACAAGGTAACACTTGTTTTGTGGTTAGTTTCACTATGAAATGGATTGACAGTTGGATAGATAGACAGACAGACAGGCAGATAGACAGACAGACAGGCAAAGAGACAGAGCTGAATGTAGAAACAGACAGGCTGTCAAGCAGCTATGATAAGTAATGCAGAAACCAACGGATGTGCAAACAAGTCAGGTGGGGAGAGAAGAGAATAGAAGACAGAGAGTATATATATTATGTGGTATCTGTGGTATTTATTGTCACTCACTTTTGCTCTGAACAGGATTTCCCACCAGTGTTTTTTTGCGGTATTGATTTCCTGGGGGGCTTTATAGAGTTAGGCTGAAAACTTAAAACTATAATAGCTTTGTTTCAGTTGTTCAAGTGTGGGTACCATATGCACGTCCAATTTACTTTGGAGGTACAGGCTAACTCTCTATTTCAAAGAACATACGACAGTATGTTCTTTGAAATAGACTTAGAGTAACAGAGTCAGACTGTTACTCTTTTTTATTTAAAGATTTTTTTTTGTGGCTTTCTATGCCTTTATTGATACGATAGCAGTCTGACAGAAAATTGGGAGAGAGATGGGGCGTGACATGCAGTCGGGATCAGGACTCGAACCAGGCTACTTTGGAGCCTAGGTGCCTGGACTGTTATGCCAGTGATCCAGGCCGTTGGCCTGTAACTCTGACGGTGTACAAATGAAACCAAATGGACCCTTACGGGTTCATTTGGTTCCATTTGTACACCGTCAGAGTTACAAGGGGTCCTTGAAATTAAAAAAAACATTGAGTCAGTGTCCTTTCATAACCCAACATGCATTGTGTGAAACAGTTTACCTTCCAAGAGCCAATTCACTTGACGTACGATGACAGCTATTGGTCTTTCGGAGGAAAGCAACGTCTTCTCGAAGGACTTATGAGAGTTCCTTAAGGAAGTGGCACCGCATGTCTTATCTACCAAAACAATGGAGAACGTAGAGAGCAAAGTTCCCACTGCTTTTTTCTTTTCTTTTTTTTTTCTCTTAACATTTCTCCGATTGGGATCTGCAGTAGGATATGGCTTCACTTGGGAAACTGCAGAACACACCCACCACTCACTAGCCGTAACAAACACCGCTAACCGGATTTCAAGTTGCTGATTGAGCCTCTATTGCCTGTTTTTTTAAAAGAAGACATGAGAGCCTAGGCCAATTGTGTAAGTTTGTTTTCCTGTACAGGTTAAAAAGGTTAAAAACATGGCAGGCTGACCTTATATCACACTGTGACGTAAAGCAACGCTTTACGTCACATTTTGTACTTTAAAAAAAATGTACGTTCAATATTTGCCTCTGAGATGTAGTGAAGTAGAAATAAAAGTATTGGAAATTGTAAACACTCAAGTAAAGTACAAATATCTCAAAATTCTACTTAAGTACAGTACTTGAGTACATGTACTGTGTTACTTTCCACCACTGATAATGGGTGTGTTAGCTGTCGGTGTGCCAAAGTGCCAAAGTATTGAGCAGGAGAAAAAGTATTGTCAATACTTGCACATTGGCACGTCTAAATCTAACACACCCATCTATTTTCTTAGCTGCAGCTATGGTGCTTACGTCACGGTTTATGACAGTGTAAGGACAGTCAGCATGCCATGTTTTTTTTTTACCATTCTGTAGTTTTAAACCTGTAGAAGAAAACAAACTACAAAACGCTCCCAGCGCGTCATGTTGGGACACGTTGGAGCTTGTAGATCGGCTATTTTATGCAGAGCCAACCCAGGTCCAGTTTACTACGTTAGAGAGTTTAAGTGGTTCAACTTCAAGTGGCTGAACGTTTCTGAGTTTCTGTTAAATATGCAGGTCTTCCTCAATATATATATGATCTTTAAAATGTTGCACGGCGCGGAACACACTCCATAGTTGCTTTTATTCTCTTGCAATGGGAGCAAATAAAAGCCACCAGACAGCCATCAGCAGTACTCTGTGGAAGGGATTAGATTCAAATTTTCTTTGAATTCAACCAGTTGAGGAAGTGGGCTGATAATGGGGTTTTCATTACCAGAAAAGTTTTTTACCACCGTTAGGTTTCAGAACTGTTGTTTCAGAGTATGGTTTTGAACCAATTCAATGTTGTGTGAGTGTGCATAACACTATAATGCTATCTTGTAGGACGTCTATTGACAGAAACCGTTAAGAATGTAACTTTAACATACGACATACAAGAGTATGTCATTCCATGTACCAAATGGCATATTATCCTATAGTGTAATACACAGTAAAATCGAGAACGTCGATTTAACACTCGGGACTTTGCTGTGTACTGTGCTCCTGTCTGTGTATGGGTGTGTTGTTGAGTTGTGTTGTACTGTGTTGTGTTTTAGAGGTTGGAAACAGCACTGAGACTCTGTTCATCACTTTACCATCAGTTTCAGGTATACATGGTGGAGGTATCGGGTCCCTCATGTTACTAACACGGTCTTAAGACCCTCACTTTACAACCGTGATCGAATTCTGGGCTCAAACGGCGCACGATGGCCTAGTGGGTGCTTACAAATACAGCAAAAATGTATATATTTCTTCAGCCTATACAGACAAATGGTCAGACATAATTATATATACTTTTCTTTTTACCATAATGGTCAAAAAGAATAAAACTATACATATACATACTAATTATAAATGTATAATACATATATTTCTAGTGTCCAAAAGTATATTCTAAAGTACAATCTTCTGGCCCGTTTCTGTACATTTGAAATATATATATGAATGATATATTTTTGCTGTATGGGTTACCAGGTATCCATTAAAGACTTGCAGCATGCTGTAAGTGGCCTTTTCTTGTTGTTATGGGATCCTTAACAACCGGTGACGTTAAATGATGACCAATCTGACTGTCCCCAAGGGCTTTGGGGACTGTGTGTGTGTGTGTGTGTGTGTGTGTGTGTGTGTGTGTGTGTGTGTGTGTGTGTGTGTGTGTGTGTGTGTGTGTGTGTGTGTGTGTGTGTGTGTGTGTGTGTGTGTGTGTGTGTGTGTGTGTGTGTGTGTGTGTGTGATTACTGAGGTGTAACCCATGGTGAGGGATACGTATTCGTGACATTAGAGTCATGCCTTTCTGTTATAACCACTGTTTTTGAGATGAACTGTTAATGATGGTCCAAGGACAGTAGTGGTCAAACTGATTACCCTAAACCAAACCCAATCTTGTACTGTACATGTATATGTTCCTATGTACCAATTTACGTAAAGAATAACTCCAAAATCATACTTACTGAACAACTACAGTATAAGATACACTGATTGTTTTAAGTTGAATCATTGATGACAATGAAGTGTCACTTCAATGTCATGCTAATCAATTTTTCTTCCCCACAAATCGATAGATGAGTTAGATCTCGATTGCTTCTGGCAAGGACACAAAGCATAGACTTTATTCTCCCAAGAGGAAATTTGTTATGAAAAACAACATACAGTATCTGCAGTTAAACATACAATGACACATTATCATACAAGCAGCATTACGGGTTGTTTGGCACTGGCTAGCTTGTCATTTAGGGCTTTGATGATGTACAGGAAGACCCTCATTTCATGCCGTGAAAAGAGGGTCTACCTTGATGTACTAGGAGTACAAACGAGTGTTTAAAGTGGTTCAGCTTGCACAGACTCTGAAGCATCTCCCTCAGTGGAAGGAAACGAATAATGTAATGTTCCTCCTTCCGTCTTCGACTCCACAGAGCAACAGACGGTGGTCCTGTTGCCCAGGTCACCCTCAGCCTCAAAGATCTACGTCCCCATCCCCGTGGACCACCTGGAGGAGGAGTACCGGCTACGCTCAGCTGACGACGGCAAGCTCTTCAGAGAGGAGTACAACGTGAGTTCCACCCGCTGTTATACACATACCCTGTTACATGTGTGTGTCTGTATGTGTGTGTACTGTGTATGGTACAGTCTTCAATGTCTGCACGGTGCACGCTTTACAACTTGCATTTAAGTTTTGATCACTTGCAATGGTGGAACGGATGCCGTAAAGGGCCCGGGCGACGCGTTGTGAGCTTATAGATTGGCTATTTTCAGTGTGCGACACCGTTGATCTGAGAATACCCCGTACTCAGCGCTGATCAGGAGAGAAAAGCCTGAAGTAGAGAACTCTCGTGATGATTTAAGTCGACATAAGATCAGATCACTGCAGGGCAAAATAAGGGGGGAAAACTGGTTGCCAGCTGCCTGGGTTCAGTGACTTGAGAGAGTCACTGAACTCCCTTTAAGTTGAGTTGAATTACGTGATATTCAAAGTATTGATTGATGGGTTGATTGTCCCGTTCTTTGGCGAGCATCGCCATTTGTAAAATTCCGATTCGGATTAGACATACACTTGTGACACATAAAATTTTACCCCCCCGCACAGCTGTCGCATTATGGAAAGATATACTGCTGCCGCCCTGCCGGATGTTCCTCCACAGAAAGCAGAAGATTCCTATACCATGAGATCTCCCGTGTGTATATTTTTGTATTTGAGGAAACTTCCTCAAGATGAAGTCCCGTTTTGTCACAAAAATCCATGACACACGCGCACAAAAATTCCCTTTTAGGCTATTTCTGATAATAATTCAGGATCTGAGGTGATCGGAATGGAGCCTCAAGCTCATGACTCAGTCAGATATCCAAGAAGTCATAAACAGCGTGAACTCGTTCAGAGGGTTCAGAGCCCGCTCGCCCGCTGCAGACAGAGGAAGTTGAAGTTCTCTGCCTTCTAATGGAAGCTGTATTTACTGTAGGTAGCAGAGGAAGTGCATGCACCGAAGCTGAACAAAAGCCCTATATATACGGCACAATGCCCTGTGGCGCTGAACGCTAGGAGAATCAGCCTGATGGCTTTTTATTTTGCAAGGTGTTATGTAAAACCAGTATGAAAAACAATGTCATCATCATGGTATAGTAGTTATGGTCAATAACAGGGTTTGTTGTGTGCTTTTACCATTGCAGTCCTTGCCTGGGGGCTACACCCATGGAACATGTGAGGAGGCCAATAAGGAGGAGAACAAAGAGAAGAACCGATACCCCAACATCCTCCCATGTGAGTTTTAGTAGATATTTGTACAGTAGGCCATTGGTTCTCAAAGTGGGGTACGGGGACCCCCAGGGGTACTTGAGGGAGTTCCAGGGGGTACCCAGAAAAATGTCTGAATATAGCATCAGAATAATTATGACCCTTTACACTTTGGCTATTCAAAAATAGCAGATATACAAGCTCATAGCGCGGCACCGATCTGCTATTTTTGAAAAATCTTGAAAATGTGTGCAAATCTTTGAATATATATTTTTTAAAGCGAACATTTGTAACTCAAATCTTTGCTTCTGGGGGGTCCCTGGAACAACATATTTTTAGATGGGGGTCCGCGGCCAAATACATATGATTTTGGGGGTCCTTGGCATGAAAATGTTTGAGAATCACTGCAGTAGGCGGCCCGTGACTTTGGCAAGTTTCACTTGCAAAACCTTTGCATGTCACACATACAGAATGCGATGTGTTTTGTTGATGTACCAAGTTTGTTCATATAGAGTCCTGTCCACAAATCCACCATTTAACTTCCACAATCCACATTATCAAAACCATGGTGTTGTGTGCTGGATTCGGACCAACATCATCTCGGGTCACGCGCTCCATGCAGGAGGTGTGGAAGGGAAATGGCCAAATCCTGGGTCCGATCCTAATTTTTGAGAGTCCTAGCCCAGTAATTACAAATTTCTGACCAATATTTAATATAATAATATTTACAAACAAAGTGCAAAATCTTGAAATCAATTTGAAAAACGTAGGTTTGATTAAGGTTTCTATTTGATGACATTTAGCTTATAAGCAAAATAAATACAATTTAACACAGATAACTTTTTTGATAGATAGCATTATAAAATGAAGAATATACAGTACATATTAAACTGCAATATATGAAAATAGCTTCAAACTGTAATTAAACAAAAAAAAATACACACATAAATTGAATTTTATTCTATTCAACCACATACATTTTCTTTTAAACGAAAATAGCCAATCTAAAAGCTTGCTCGTTTTGAAAATAGGCATACAGTATACAGTATCAAATAGAGACACCTGGTCGAAAGTGTTTAAAGGTGGTTGAAAATAGGGACACGTCGGCTTCATAATTGCTCTAAAAAGTCAAACAATGGCCAATTTATCAAACTGTTACTGTATATAGGTCGGGCTCTAGTGAGTTTTTATATCGTGGAGGGACTGGGTTTGACCGAGGCAGCGTACAGGAAGACGTTGAAATATATATATATATATATATATATATATATATATATATATATATATATATATATATATATATATATATATATATATATATATATATATATATAGGGTTAGGGTTAGGGTTAGTCTTCTCACCAACGCCCATTCACACGCACGCACGCGCACACACACCCACACACACACACTAAAACCTGGGCCCTGCCCAGTTACGTACAACCACAGTCGTATACTGTTGGCCTCTGAGCAGATCCACTGGAGCAGTTTTTTTTTGGGGGGGGGGGGGTGTTCAGTGCCTTGCTCAAGGGCACTTCAGCGGTGTTGGATGAGGGATTTGTCCTGCCCGGTCCTGGGGATCGAACCGGGGGGAACCTTATTTCAGTCACAAAAGTGCTCGTGCAGATGGCTTTTCCTGTATACATGTGCACGTGTGCACACGTGCGTTAGCAACAAGGGCGTCATAGATCACCTCTATAGTCATTCTCACTGAAACACCACATCCTCACTTCAAACGCATATTTTAGATTTCCTTCCTCCAGTTCCAGTTTCAATTACACATGTTTATAGTTTGCTTTGTGAAGAGCCCTCGTTTTCAACACTATAGTCTGATCCTTTATGCTGTATGAAAATTAATGGAGGCATCTGTGTGCGTCTGTCAGCAGAGTCTCTCTCTCTCTCTCTCTCTCTCTCTCTCTCTCTCTCTCTCTCTCTCGCTCTCTCTCTCTCGCTCTCTCTCTCTCTCTCGCTCTCTCTCTCTCTCTCTCTCTCTCTCTCTCTTTCTCTCTCTCTGCACACAGAAAAATAACGGTTCGATCTGGAACCAAAAATGGTTCTTCAGAGTGATTCCATAGAAGAACCATTTTTGGTTCCAGAAAGAACCTTTTACACTAAGGTTCTTTAAAGAACCATTTATTCGAATGGTTCAATAAGGAACCATTAAAGGTGCATTAAAGAACCATCAAAAAATGGTTCTTTGAGGAACCGTTTCTGGTTCCTCAAAGAACCATGTAAAAAAAAGGTTCTCTGAAGAACCTTTTCTAAAGTGGTTCTTTGAGGATCCAATTGGTTCAATAAAGAACCGTTTTATAATGGTTCTTCAGAAAAAAAAGGTTCTTTGGATAATAAATGTTTCATTACACATTCAAATATATTAGATTTACTGGAAAAGATGGACACAAGATTTTATCATTTGAATTTATTAATAAATAAGCCCACATCTCTCCATATTTGAACATTAAACATGAACTTAAGACATTTAGATTTAAATCTTTAGAAACTTTTTAGAAAAATAAATACAAATAAAAACACAATAAATTGATTTTAGAATTTAGTGAGGACATTTGGATGTAAAACTACAGTAGAAATAAATTAAATAAATATAATCACAAATAAATAAATAAATAGATTCACAATGACAATTCAGTTTCAAATTTTGTATGCCCACTTCTTTGTGTCATCACTTCCAATTGCACTTATTTATCCTGTATGAGACCCCCTGTTACTGAACAAGCAATGATTACTTTAATATTTAACAATGTGAATGTGGACAGGCTCAGATCTGTGTTGTACCGTGTGAGCTCTTTATGTCTCCATCAGCTGGTAAGAGGTGGCCCAGCATTCCACCTAACTTCTTCAGCTGGATGGCTGCCTGTGAATGGCCTCTCATTAGTGGGTCCAGAGCAGACAGGGCCCTCAGTGTCTGGCTGGTCAAGGGGAGCTTCTTCTGCATATAGCAAGCAGTAGTGATGTACGCTGTTCTCACCTTCTGCATGAATGGCTTCAGCAGCTGAAATGCAGTTAAACAAAACTGGACATTAATACAGGTTTTCCAAAACAATGCAAAAGAAAATGTCAAGTCTCAAATGTAAATGAATAGAAGAGGCTACTTACTGCATGATTGGGCTTGGTGGTCCTGAATGTGTCTGCTTCCTTCCCCACATACATCTCCCTGGCAGGCAGCAGCATGTCATCCACCAGTACCAGCTCCACCAGAGTCCTAGGTGACACTTGGGTGATGTGTTCAGCTTTAACAAAGCAAGCTAGGAAAGCCAAGAACAGCTCCAGCTGTTTGTCATGCAGTTTGTGAACCAAGGTTTTGGTTACCCTGCATATGTAGAACAAAAATGGAAAATGTAATGAAATGGAAAAACAACCATTGGATACACAAGTGTAGTCAACAGTTGGAATTAATGTTTAACACCCACCTGGAAAACCATGACGTATTCCTTGAGGAGAGCCAGTACACCCATGTAAAGGCTGAGCTGAAGCAGTGTTGTGGTCTCCTCGTGCCACATCTTTTTACAGACTCTCTTCTTACGGTCTCTGCCTTGCGGTGTCATGCCTGTGAAAAAATAATCAGTAATGTATTAGTGTCTGACAGTCTCACCAAGCTATGAGTGCATTCAAATTAAATCAGCCATCCCCCATAATCAATAAGGATCTTCACCTTTTCGATTGAGGTCCTCATGTAGGGTCCTGATTCTGGCTCTTGCCTTCTGGTTGACCTTGTAATGGTCCTTGTTGGCTAAAGTGTAGAATGCTGCTGGTGCTGAACTGGACCTTGTAATGGGTGTACATGTTCTCCAGAGGCTCTCTATAAAGCTCCTGGTCTTCTGTGCTTAGAAAGCCAAAGTAGAGGACCTTGTAAGCTGGAAACATGGTGTATGTTGCCATACTGGCATCATATGAAACAAACCCTCTCTGAGGGCTGGAGGCAGGGATGTTGAGAATGTTGCATACCTCCTTGAAGTACATCACCTGTCAAAAAGAGAGACTTTGAAATTACGCATTTCCTTACACTTCCCCTAAATGTTCTCATTGTTAAACGTCCATTGTGAGCTTGTAGATGTACTATTTTCAAAATATTTTAATACATTTTGAAAACTTGAAATGGGACAGTCTGCATAATGAGTACTTTTACTTTTGGTACTTTAAGTACATTTTTTATGCCAATACTTCTGTACTTGTACTAAAGTAAATTCTGAATACAAGACCTTTACTTGTAAAAGAGTATTCTACATTGTGGTATTGATACTTTTACTCAAGTAAAAAAATGTGACTACCTCTTCCACCACTGGATCTGTGTCATTCATTACCCCAAAACTAATAGTGACCAATGTCAAGAAAACACACACAAATACACCAGTGCAACTTGTGCAAGCTAGCCAGCAGCCTTATTTTATCTAGTCTAACTCAAACCACCATGCATTGGTTACGGGTTGTATAATAATAGCCTACAATAACGTGTGTTAGTCTATTTACGATGTAAATGAGTCTACTTCACCGTTCGACGGGTCGCGCATCAAAAATAGCAGATCAACAAGCTCACAACGCGTCGCGTCCGCATCGAAAATAGCAGATCTACAAGCTCACAACGCGTCGCGTCCGCAACCAGTTGTGAGCTTGTAGATCTGCTATTTTCGATGCGCGACCCGTCGAACGGCGAAGTATGAGTATATGAGTGCATTTTCGTTACTGAACAAGCAATGATTACTTTAATATTTAACAAAACAATATCACTTTACCTTCAGACTGTTTTCTTCTTTGTGGGGGGGGGGGGGGGGGGGGGGGCATACCACATAATGGTTTTCTCTCTTCTTGGGTTCCTTTTTCTCATTTAGTAGGGCTGCCTGCAAACCATTCGTTTTGGCCACTGCAGCAACACACACACACACACACACACACACACACACACACACACACACACACACACACACAATTTAGTTTTGAGCGGCACACAGCCTGGCAAGCAGTACAGACAGTGGCTATATTATAAATTATATTGTATATTCACACTATAGTTTATTGTAATTATTGTCATAATCCCGTTATCAAGACAATTTAAATAACTAAACAATGTGTAGAGTTGGGTCATGACTTGATTGACTTCAAAAACATCAGCCTACGCACTTATTATCAATACAGTAATAGTAGGCTAAAAAGCTACATAAACAGTATTTCTGTGTGTCAACACTCACCTAAAATGTCCGCCGCTTCTTCTTCATCCTTTTATCTTCTCTGAAGCCGGTTTATAATTATTTTTGATGAATCTAAAGCAACGCAATTTATCTAACTTTCTACTGAAGTGAGCTGCAGGCTCGAGACAACATTCATTCTCCCCGCGCAGTCGCGAGGCGAGCATGCTGAGACATTGTTGCCAGATTTTGTGAGAGAAATAAGCAGCCAGGTCTGTGAGAACAATTAAGCCCAAAAGAAGCGACATTTGCAGCTATAAGCTCATATCTACAAGCTCACAGTGCGTCGCATTTGCAATGCATTTTGTGAGCTTGTAGATCTGCTATTTCTACTATCAAAAAGAAGTGAAATCTTTCACTAATATTTACAAGCAACTTTACAGAAAAACAAGCCCAAAGTCGCTTATAATAAGCAGATATGGCAACACTGCTCAGGGCCCATAATGCACTTCTCTGTAAAAAAATAAAATAATCGATGTACAAGCTCACAACGCATCGAATTGCGACAAGATGTAGATCTGTAGATCTGTTCATTTTGGTAACCATAGCAATAAAAAGTGTTATTTAGAATCAAACTAGCATATTATTTGCCAATTGCGATAAAATAAATATATTATCTATGTCACATCACAAGAAAAGGACAAGAAATGTAAAATAAAATAAAATAAAATAAAATAAAATAAAATAAAATATACTGTATAGGCTTACTGTATACTGTATATACTGGGGGGGGGGTATTGTAACAGAAGAAAAACTTCACAGTCTAATGGCAGGTATGATGTATGATTCTTAGATTTTGTATTTATTTGTTTTTTTTTATTGATGAAGATTTTCGATTTTTGGGTGGGAAATGTTTTGAAATAATATAGTAATATATTTTTGTAAGAAACAAAAAAAGGGATCTTTCCTTGTGATGTGTCCATGACCCACAAATGGGCCCCGACCCACTGTTTGGGAAACAGTGATCTAACCCTGTGGTTCTCAACCCTTTCAGGCCGCAACGTCCCAAAAGAATCATATTTGAGCTGGGGACCCCCCACCCTGATAAGCACTTGGAATGTAGGAGTTGATGCATTTACGTTTAGTTTGACTCTATTGTGAAAATAGCAGATCTTCAAGCTCACAACGCCTCGCAAGGAAGGTGTTGTGAGCTTTTTATTTTCAAAATGTTTTCTTATATTATTATTATTGTTAGACAATTTGGCCAATGTTTGACCATTTTTATATTATAGTTTGTTACTTTTGATGGAGTAATGGTGTTTTGTTTTTTTAGGTATTAAAAAGGTCTTAAAGGTCCTTAAATTGTCACTTCACTGTCATCTGGGGACCACCCCCAAATCATGTGGGGACCCCCCTGGGAGTCCCGATCCACATGTTGAGAACCACTGATCTAACCAAACCTGACCAGCTGCTAAGCTGGTCTTTGCTGGTCTGTCCAGTGTCCAGCCATTTGACCAGCTAAGTCTAGCTGGTAAGCTGGTCTTTGCTGGGCAGTCCACCCATTTGACCAGCAAAGACCAGCTACCAGCTTGGCTTTGCTGGTCAGTCCAGCCAGCCAGCTGGCCAGCTAACCAACTACACTGGCAAACCAGCCTGACCAGCCTGACCAGCTTGTCCAGCCTGGTATGCAATCTAAACCAGCTTAAGACCAGCCAAGACCAGCCAAGACCAGCTAATACCAGCTAAAACCAGCAACCATCATAAGCTGGTTTGTGCTGTTTTTTTTTCAGCAGGGTAGGCCTATATCTCCATATATGGGCATGGCACCTTTTGTGCCCATATATGGAGCAGACATCTATTTGCGCCTGATGCGAACATATTGAGGTTAGACACTCCATATTTGGGTGTAGCTGCATGGTTAAGGCTGAATTTGACATCAGAGATAAGGTTTTTTTCCCCCCTTATTATATAATATATGATTAGACTGACAATAGACTCTCGGGTTACCTATCCTAAAACTAGATTACAATCTCCATGCAATGCATTTGATGTATTACCCTTGCTTTTTGTGAATAACTCTGAAATAAGAGCGTCTACTAAAATAATAATTTGTAATTGTTTTATACAGGTTATAATTTACAGCTGCAAAATCACCTACCAATAAGAACCTTTCAAATATGAAATATGTAATATGAAATGGTTTGGAAAATAATTCCCCCTTCCTTGAACCTTTTAAATCCTTGAGAACCATATGAGGAATCTGGAGAACCATTTGCTCTATAAAATGGTTCTCTATTAGGTGATGGTTCTTCAAAGAACCATATAGCGTTTTAAAGAACCATTTAAGAATCTAAAGAACCATTTGCTATATAAAATGGTTCTTTAGCAGGTGATGGTTCTTCAAAGAACCATATAGGGTTTTAAAGAACCATTTTAAAGAACCAAAGAACCTTTTTTTTCTGTGTGTGGGAAAGCTGGGAACTGGGAAAGCATCTGTGTCATTTTAGATTTTAGCGTTGGCTATTCAAAAATAGCAGATATACAAGCTCATAGCGAGTCATTTTGTGCCACAAGCTTGTACATCTACTATTTTAGATTTTTTGGGGGTCCCTGGCAGGACAAAGTTTGAGAACTACTGATTTAGAAGGCCTCAGGTCTTAATGGGTTCAAAAATGCCATAAAGTAGTCCATTTGTGTTTGTTTTCATCCAACAGATGACCATTCCAGAGTGGTGCTGACCCAGTTAGATGGAAACCCCTGCTCAGACTATGTGAACGCGTCTTACATTGATGTGAGTTCTCACTGAAAAATCACTGCTTTTGTAGAACCTTTTAAATTGCTCCACTTAGTAATATAACAGTAAATAATAGCTGTCTTAAGGCCTTCTCAAAATGTTCCATCAAAACATGACCTATTTTCAGGGGTGCACATAACTTTTTAGGTCTGGTACGCAGAAGAGCACCTGGACATGTGACTTGGTGCGCATGGCGCCCGTCCCGTTTTGTCAACGGGGGGGGGGTCAACGGGGGGGGGGGGGGGGGGGGGGGGTCAGCACGGTGCCCACCGGACAGTTTTGTCAACGGGGGGGGGGGCGAGAAAAAAAGGACGCTCTGCTTCAAAATTGTGTGCCTCTAACAGCCGCTGCTGGCTGCGTGCACGCAGCGAGGCGAGGCGATGCGAGGCGACGCGAGTCATATCTCTACCCCTGTGCCTAATGGCTGTACATGGGGCCGACGGGTGCTTTAGAGTGATTGTGTGAGTGTGGCTTCAGGAAGTAAATTCCTAGCCTCGATCTCCAGGCTTTTATTTTTTATTTTTGCTAAAAAATAAAAGCTTGGAAATTCCTGTCCCAGCTGTTGGTGCGCAAAAGCGCCTCGCGTCGCCTGATGTGGTGCGCATTTTTTATTTTGGGTGCGCATGCGCACCTGCGCACCAGTTATGTGCACCCCTGCCTATTTTGTCCTTTTAACAAATGGTTTCGGTCTGCCATTTGAAAGTGCAAAACGTTTTCTTTTTCTTTGTTTTAAGGGTTACACGGAAAACAACAAATTTATAGGAGCACAAGGTAAGGCATGACATGTATCACTTTGCCTCCCTATGCATGGAATACCCTCTAAACAGAATACTTATAAAGATTGTAGTTAAAGGGATGGTTCACCCAACAAAAATATTTTTTTCCTATCGATTAGACGCCCCATTGAGACTTGAATTCATAGATTTTTTATAATTTGATGGACAGCGGACCGGTAGGCAGTGGTTCCGGTAGGAGACACAAAGTAGACTCTTTGTGTCTCCTACCGGAACCGCTGCTGGTCATCAAATTATTGGTTTAGGAATGCAACAAAAACTTAAAAAGTCTCCATGGGGTGACTAATTGATAGAAAAGAGTAATTTTGGGGGTGAACTATCCCTTTAAGCTAAATGTCCCTTATTTTTTTAGACTGTAGGTTTTTATTTTGTTATCTGAAGATTTCTGCTTCATTGTTGACAAGACAAGGGCAGAGAGTGTGTTGTTGTGGAGGGGGGTGGGCATTCAGCACAGATGTCTGACCTTGACATGAACCAGGGACATTGTGGTCGGTCAACGCTGTTGTTGTTGACCACATTCACACAGGATGACCTAAAAGCAAAAATGGCCGCTGTGTGAATAATGGTCAGGGGGGATACGGACGTTCATTTAGTTTTATCTTCTTTTCAGGCCCAAAAGAAGAAACGGCTGCAGACTTCTGGAGAACGGTATGGGAGCAGAAGGTAGCAACGGTTGTCATGCTGACAAACCTGAAAGAAAGGAAAGAAGTGAGTGTTTGTTCTGTTTTTGTATTTATTTGTTTATTTTTTTGCCACTTTTTTGCTCAAGTCTGTCCTTCCTTAGGGACCTGTAATAGACTTTTCCTGTTTAACCACTTGAACCTCTATTCTGGGGGGGCGAATATAAAAATAAATAGCAGATCTATTTCTTTCAGCAAAAATAATTGGTGTGCCGGGAAATACTAGATAGAGCAATTAAGTTTATGTAGGGTTTAAGCAGTCAATAGACCACGAAATAGACTAGTCCTGTTTAATAGACTGTGGAACAGACTTTTCCTGTTTAATAGACTCTGAGGAATAGAGTTTTCTTGTTTAATAGACTGTGAGGAATAGAGTTTTCTTGTCTAATAGACTGTGGAATAAACTTTTCTTGTTTAATAGACCGTGGAACAGACTTTTCCTGTTTAATAGACTGTGAGGAATAAACTTGTTTAATAGACTGGAATAGAGCAGGGGTCGTCAACAAGGGGTCCGGGACCCCTAGGGGGTCCTCAGAGTTACTACAGGGGGTTTGCCAAATCTTTGTGTGATATGATTTTTTTTTTTTTTACATTAAGCACTTGAACCCTAGAATCCCTTTTCTGAGGAGAACTTTAGCCAAAAATAGCAGATCTACAAGCCCACAACGCCTCGCGCTGCGAGGCGCTGTGGGCTTGTAGATCTGCTATTTTTGGCAGAGTTATAGGTGTAAAGGGGAAAAAGAGCAGCAAAAGTTTATCTGAAACACAATTTTATACAATATAGAGGGGGTCCCTGCTTCATCTCTCTCTCAGCTAGGGGGTCCTTGGCTAACCAGACATTGCACTTCTAACCAGACATTGTACCCGTTAAACCCAAGCAGCCCGCCCGGCTTCAGAGGAACGGCAGCAGAAAAGGCAGAGCAGAGAGAGTGAGAGAGAGAAAGAGAGAGAGAGACAGATCAATACGAGAAGGATAGTGAAGCAGATTAAGATCAGCGTGTGCACAGGTTGGAAATCGATGGCCTCGTAATGGGTAATAAAGCCCTTGTGGGACTACCTCATAATCAACCGCAAAACTCTCCAAGGGTTTGATCGCCGCCTCCTCTCGCTCGACGGGAGCTGGAAACGACCGGCTGTGAAGATGAAAACCTGTAATTTTACACAGTGTGTGATTTCAGAGCCACGCAGCTTTTTGGTTAAAGTCAAGCCTCTGAATCAATTTCCTTTACTCCCGTGAGGAAAACGGTCCTTTCACAGGGAGAGGATGAAATTGCATCGATGCATTGATTTTATGCGCTGTCGATATGCACAAGCTGCATATTAACCACTTGAACTTGAAGCAATGCCTATTCTGGGGGAACATTAGGCAAAAATAGCAGATATGAGCTTGTAGATCTGCTATTTTTAACAGTAATCTTTCCACTTTTGGCTATTCAAAAATAGCATATCTATAAGCTCAAAAATAGCCAAAGTATAAAATAATGGTTAAAGTGGTTACATAGATGCGTTCCCGGTTTTAATGGCTTCAGTGGTTAAGTTGTGTCCTCTGTCTCTCTACAGGACAAGTGTTACCAGTACTGGCCCGACCAGGGCTGTTGGACCTATGGGAACGTCAGGGTAGCCGTGGAAGACTTTACCATCCTGGTAGACTACACCATACGCAAGTTCTGCATACAAAATGTGAGTCTGTGTCAATTTAGTTCTGATATTGATATAAATGGACCCTTAAGCGAGATTTCTAGCACAGTAATCATATGACAATTTATAAATCAGGCATAACTGACTCATAAAAACTGTTCCAAATTTATATTGGGCCTTTTTGATTAATTGATTAAATACTTCATTAGTCAGAAAAACAGCACGTGGTAGAGTAAGACATTTAGGCACAATAAGTCCTGGAGACTTGTTTCCATTTCCTATGTATTCAATTAATCAACATAGCATGGAACATTAACTAGGGATTGGACGATACGAGAATTACATGCGATTAACGATATTATCACGATAACCAAAATATGCTTAAAACTCAAAATGCCGCTTTCCACTTGAACCCCCAGTATACCTATTCTGGGGGGAGTTTTCGCCAAAAATAGCTGATCTACAAGCTCACAGCGCGTTGCAACGCAACGCTTCTGTCAGCGTGTACATCTGCTATTTTTGTCAAATCGATTGTGAGTTGTGCAGAGTGAAATAAAACCGAATGCACTCTTTACAGGTCCGTTTTATCAAGTACAGAGGGTTTAAGTGGTACTGTATTTGCAGCTAAACAAAAGCGAATTCATCCTAGTGTATGACGGAGGACAATTTCACGATGAATTAAAATCTCCACAATACGATTATTATGAGCATTTTCTTTTTTATCTCGATAAACGATAATAGCGATTATCGTCCCATCCCTAGTATTAACACATTAATATACTGTATGTCTATTATCTATCTATCTATCTATCTATCAGTCAGTCAGTCAGTTCATTTGTATTTATATTCCGCCAAATCACAACAAAGGTTGTCTCACAAGACCTTACCGTGTATTTGTGCATGTCTGTGTGTCTGCCTGTGTGTGTGTGTGTGTGTGTGTGTGTGTGTGTGTGTGTGTGTGTGTGTGTGTGTGTGTGTGTGTGTGTGTGCGTGTGCGTGTGTGTGTGTGTGCGTGCGTGTGTATGTAGCAGGCCAGCGATGCGTCCAAGACTGCCAGGCTGGTCACCCAGCTTCACTTCACCAGCTGGCCTGACTTCGGAGTGCCCTTCTCCCCTATCGGCATGCTCAAGTTCCTCAAGAAAGTCAAAACCGTCAACCCGCCCTTCGCTGGTCCCATCGTGGTCCACTGCAGGTATAGCCATCCGTAGTTCTACCAAAAACAAAGTTAAAGTGCTTGTGAAAATCTGTTTTTGACCAGTTAACCCTGTTAAAACCGGGAAAACATCTGTCTTTTTAGATTTTTGCTATATAGCGACATAGGTTTTTCAGAAAACTCTTAGGATTAAGAAGGCATTTAGTTGCTGTCGAGCAGAAACCTCTTTATCACCACCTTCAAACGTTTTGTGTTTTTTCGTAAATTAACGGCCTACTCGATCATACTACAGCGTCACACAAATGCATCAAAAGCAGCAGATTCACAAGCTCTAAACGCAGCACGAACCGACACGTTTTGAGCTTGTAAATCTGCTACTTTTGATGTTTTTCAATTTGAATCCTGAAAAGTAACAGTTTTGGACATATGAGGTTTCCACCTGACAAAGACGATTAGAATCGGCCTCATATCAGGTCTTAATCGGTCAAGTACACTTTCACAAGTTTTTAGATGTATTTTGGCCACTCAAAAATGTATCTTCTGCCATTTTTAGGAGTCTCCAAAAATAGATTTTCTGGCTAATGCATTTTTAGATTTTGAATAATTCTGTTGTGCCATGGATAGTAACAAGGTTCACACGGCTACAGAGTGAATAACAATCCAATGCTGTATTGTTCACTGACCTATGTTTAATGCATGAATTCCAGTGGTTTTTTAACTGAATATTATTTAGACTTCTTCTCACATGTTCCGCTGGGTTTTCCCTTCGACTGATGTGGGTCTTTTTTTTGTTTTGCTTAAAAACACTCTTTGTTCCTCTGGATACGAGACATGAAGACATTTTGAGTGATTTAGTCATGACATAGCTAATGCACTTCAGATGGTCCTTTCTCTGCCGTTTCCTCCTCAGCATAACATTTGCAAGTGTTCATATTCAGATTTATAGTGTTATGCTTTATGGTGTGTTCCGTGTCTGCTCTGTGTCTCTCTCTCCGCAGCGCTGGCGTGGGAAGGACCGGCACCTTCATTGTCATAGACGCCATGATAGACATGATGCATGCGGAGCAGAAGATAGATGTGTTTGGCTTCGTCTCGAAGATTCGAGAGCAGCGCTCGCAGCTTATCCAGACAGATGTGAGTCGTGTGGTGATGGTTGCCAAGTTAACTCTGCTTTCTGTCGTTTGTCAGACCACTGCAACGGTACTTCAAAAGATAAATGGAAAATGGCCTGATCAGCGCTCTGTTCAACAAATGCCTAATTTATGCTCTGGCGTCTGATGGCGTTGCGTGACATGAAATTGTCGACCTTCAAGCTCGCAGCGCGTCACCGACGAAATAGTTCAAATAGCCGATCTACAACCTCACAACGGCTATTTGAACTATTTTTAAATGTTTTAAAAAGTTTAGGCATAAAGGGTAAGGCGGCGCGCAAGATAGGGCCCTATAGTCTGGTTTGAGGTTGTAAACTGCCACACTCGGCCGGCGGTGATGGCCCAGCTCAGGTTTCGTGCAGGTACTTATATGAACTATCCTATCTGCCCTGAGATTCCTAAGCAGTGGTGGAAAAAGTAATCAAATGTTTTATTTAAGTAAAAGTATCAATACTGCAATGTAGTTACAAGTAAAAGTCCGGAATTCAAAATGTACTTGAGTAAAATTACAAAAGTATTGGCATCAAATTGTACTTAAAAGTAAAAGTACTCATTATGTAGAATGTCTCATTTCACAAGTTTAAAAATATATATATATCCTGGAAAACAGCAGATCTAAAAGCTCACAATGCGACGCATTGTGATAGATCGGCTATTTTCAAATGGATGAAATTTATTTAGGGCTGAAGTGGTTAATGTATGTTTTGTAATAATAATCAAAATCTACAGTAACTAGTAACTAAAATTTTCAAATAATTGTAGTGGAGTAAAAGTACAATATTTGCCTCTGAGATGTAGTGGAGTAGAAGTAAAAGTACTGAAAACCTGAAATACTCCAATAAAGTAAAAACACCTCAAAATTGTACAGAACAGTACTTGAGTAAATGTACTTAGTTACTTGTGGGTGTGTTGCCAATATTCCACTGACATAAATGTGCGCATCAGCCCCTATATGACCTGCCATTATGTAACTTCCAATGAAATAATATTTACCTTCCACTTTCACTTTATTTGGACAATCGTCAAGATTAGACCGCAAATGCAACCACATCCCCTTTGAATTGCTCAAGATTAAGTTCTGACATGGACAGTTAAATGCAGGGGCGTCAATTGGGTATGGCAGGCTATTGCAGCTGCCATACCCTGGCTCCAGGGAAGAAAAAAAAAAGAAGTACTTTTTTGATAATAAATCGGGAAAATCAGGCAAAAATAAGAATTAAATAACATAACCCTAACCTAACCCGAATCCTAACCCTAAAACCGAAATAAAGTAACCAGAAACTGGAAAAAAACGAACCCAACCCGCCCAGAACCGCACAAAAATTTTGTGCGCGCGCTTCGCGCGGGGTGACCTCATGCACGCGCGCGCGTGCATGCTGCCATACCTTAGCTTTTGCTGAACTGACGCCACTGGTTAAATGGAAGTTGAATGTCCACAGATAACACTTGTGTAGCAGCGTGCCTCCTGTCGTGATGCTATTTATTTGAAACGAAAGTGAATCTTTTCTGAGATATCTTGTGTGGAAATGGAAAGGCTGGCTTACGGATGGCGCTATGCCAGGGGAAAGGCCATGGGGTCACTAAGAATATGTAGGGTTCATCCTCTATCTATGGAGCATGAAGGTGCACTGCAAATTCAATGATGAACCCGCCAGTAGTTTTGGGGATATCTTCTTTTTGACTAAAGTCAAACTAAAGGACAGACCAACAGTGGTGTAAAGTAACTAAGTACATTTACTCAAGTACTGTACTTAAGTATAATGTTGAGGTATTTTTACTTTACTGGCTCGCGGGTTCCTTTCGCTGGCTCCCGGGGTTGCCAAATCATGTGCGCATATCCCCCCACGGGTATGGTCTAGTTTTTATAATGCATAATAAAGATACTCATAATGCATTCTAATCTGCTTATAATTGTAGTTATAAGAACTCATAAATACTCATAATGCTTTTTAACAAAACATTTAAATGTTAATACATAGATAAATTGTACCTTTCTTAAATGTATTAAATGTGTGCCATCTTGCCCCCCCATGCAGAGCCAGTACTCGTTCATCTACCAGGCCCTGCTAGAATACTACCTCTATGGGGACACGGAGCTGGACGTGTCGTCTCTGGAAGGACACCTGCACAAACTGCACAACACCTCGGCCCCCTCCGACAGGGTGGGCCTGGAGGAGGAGTTCAAGGTATGTCCTCCTCACGCAGACTGTGCTATCAGCTTGTAGATGTAAAATCGTGGAAATTTGTGCAAATCTTTTTAAAGTGAACATTTGTAACTCAAATCTTTGCTTCTGGGGGGAGGGGGGTCCCTGGAATAAAACATTTTACAAATGTTCGCTTAAAAAATATATATTAAAAGATTTGCACAAATGTTCACGATTTTTCAAAAGTAGACGGAAGAAATCTGAAAATGACACATGCGTTGCCGGTTTTAATGGGTCAATTTTCTTAGCTCAGACAAGTGTCAGACAATGACAAAGTAAAGCATAAAGATATATAGATTATATAAAAACAAAGAATGAACAGTAATTTGTACGTCTATCACATTATTGCTGGCTCCATTACCTTTTTTTTCTTTCATTAATGTGTTTATTTGAAGGCACAAAAACATCATCATGACTGCACATATTAATTGGGTCCATTCCTCCTCAGAAACTGACAAACATGCGAATCATGAAGGAGAACATGCGAACGGGGAACCTTCCTGCCAACATGAAGAAGAACAGAGTCCTGCAGATCATTCCATGTAAGGAAAGAGGTCCTCAAAGTGAGGTCCGGGGGACCCCTAGGGCTTCTTGAGAAGGTTCCAGGGGGTCCCCAGCTAAATGTGTTAATACAGCATCAAAATCAGTTGAACCATTTTAACCCTATACACACATAGGATATTTGAAAATAGCCGATCATCTTTAATGGGGTACCTGGCATAAAACATTTTCAGATGGGGTCCACGGCCAAATACCTAATAATTTTAGGGGTCCTTGACTTGACAACGTTTGAGAACCACTGTGTAAGCAACAAGAGGCCACCACACTGAATGAATAGAACCCATTGTAGGCCTGTTCAGACTCATGACAGATGTACAACCTGCAGATTGTATTGGGTTTCCATCCACATGTAGAACCACCTACAGAGAGAGAGATCTTATCCCATTCCATGACCCCTGAAGTTAAAGCATTGAGCTGCTGTGATGTTTTCATTATCTCACAATGTAGGCCAGGGCTTCCCAAACGTTTCCATGCCGTGTGTGTGTGTGTGTGTGTGTGTGTGTGTGTGTGTGTGTGTGTGTGTGTGTGTGTGTGTGTGTGTGTGTGTGTGTGTGTGTGTGTGTGTGTGTGTGTGTGTGTGTGTGTGTGTGTGTAAACCAGTTATGTAGACCAGTGGTTCTCAAACTTTTTCATGTCAAGGACCCCCAAAATGATAATGTATTTGGCCGCGTACCCCCATCTCAAAATATTTTGTTCCAGGGACCCCAGAGGCAAAGATTTGAGTTACAAACGTTCACTTTAAAAATATATATATATTCAAAGATTTGCACAAGTTTTCACGATTTTTCAAAAATAGCAGATCTACAAGCTCTTAGCCCTGCACTCAGTTCCGGGCTATGAGCTTGTATATCTGCTATTTTTGAATAGCCAAAGTATGAAAATAGGGCTTTGTGTACTGCACTGTATCTGATACTCTGTGTGAATAGTTCTGGTCCACTTGCTCTGTGATGAATGGTTCTGATGGGTTTTCCTGTCCCACCCTCCTGTGTTCCAGATGATTTCAACAGAGTTATTCTGTCCATGAGAAGAGGACAGGAGTTCACAGATTACGTCAACGCCTCATTCATAGATGTAAGGACTTCATGTGTACTGTATATATGTACATATATAACCTGACACAATGATTCTCAGCTCAGGTCGATGCCACCAAGTTGGCACTGGTGCCATCTGGGGTTTGATTTAGGGCCACAGCTATCGATTATTTTCTTAGCGATCATTCAATCGATAGCTTTTTCGATGAATCGAATAGTCGAGAAGCAGTTTTTTAATATATACTGTATGTACGTATATATATTTTGTATTTCCTTTATATATAAATCAATCGATTAATCACATAGGCCTAAGTGTTTTTTTGCATTAGTAGTAGTTTAGATATCTTTGAACATTTTCTATAGAAACATTAATGATCGATTATTTTTTATAAACGATTAAATCGATTAGTTTGATTAACTGTTGCACTCCTAATGTAGAGCATGATGAAGACGGTTAAGTCTCTGATAGAGCACTCAGGACTGGAGTTGAGGATCATAGAGCTAATGGATTCTTCTGGCATTTGTGATTAAATAATTCACAATCAGGGTTACAGTTTTTCAGTTTAAGATTTATTTAGATTCACGATTGCTTAAGTAATTTTAGTTTTAGATACTGTATGTAGTGTACTCATTTTATTTCAGTTTTAATTTAGTTTAGTAGTCTTTAGTATGACTATGATGGTGGACAAATTAAAACAAAGAGAACTATACATTATTTCTATTTTGTTTTAGTTAGTTTTGCATTGTTCATTGTAGTTTTTTTACTTAGTTTTCAGTTTTTTTTCCAACATTAGTTTCTATTTTAGTTTCAAGTTAATGAAATAATGTGCGTTTCTTTCTGTCTTGCTGGTGTTCAGGGCTACAGACAGAAGGACTACTTCATCGCCACACAGGGCCCTCTGTCCAGCACGGTGGACGACTTCTGGAGGATGGTGTGGGAATGGAAGTGTCACTCCATTGTCATGCTCACTGAGCTCCAGGAGAGGGAGCAGGTGAGCTGCTCATAAACCTTCATTACCTCATTTTAACAGCTCTACCATAGAGAAGCATTTAAAGAACTAAAAATGACTGCACTGTTACATTATTATGCTATAGTACACAATGGGATACACAAAGGGATTCAGAACCACTCCTTTATATGCATCATATCTCACTACTTAAATATCTCATATGATATCCGGTATCTCACAAAACAGTGTTTTTTGGTCATAGGTTATAACTTATATTATAAGGCATATTTCAGAAGCAAATAAACTCTGTTTAGAGTAGACTATACTATACACAGTGTATATACTATACACAGTAAACTCTCCCCCAGTTTATACTGCTCTAATGGTCTTCTTAAGGCAAAATAAATGCAGAAAATGAAAGATATTGATAATTCTGCTGGGATCAGCAGTCTCTATATATAGTATAGTATATACTGTAGACAGTCTATACAGTGCACTACTTATTGTGTGGTCTTAATGGTGTGTCTGTATGTAGTGTTCCATGGTGTTTATGTTGTGTATTTTTGCAGGACAAGTGTTTCCAGTACTGGCCCTCAGAGGACTCGGTCACCTATGGAGACTACACAGTAGAGATGAAAGGAGTCACAGACTGTGACACCTTCAGCCTTCGCGACTTGGTACTCACCTTTGGCCCGGTAAGTAGATGAACCTATAGCCACGACCTCCTTCAAGTCAGGCTAGATCGTCTGTACACCAGCAGAAACCGCTTATCTCCATATTAACGCTGAAAAGTAACAGTTTTGGACATGATATGAGGTTTCCACCCGACTGCAACGATCTGCTTATTGTGCTTATTCTGTGAGAGAATTTCAGCACTCATACACTGTTTATATGCCCTCAAACTCTGCATTCTAAAACCTGGGACTCAAGCCAATATTCTTCTCTGAGTTTCCAAAACATTGCCCACCAAAGGTGCGAACTAGGCTCTTTAAGCTACAGTAATTGGCTGTGTATGAACCTGGCTTGGTTTTCTGGAGGAAAAGGAACTGGAATGAGAATGGTGCAGCTGTTTCATCTGGTCTCCCACTGGTACTGTACCTTCTGGCTTCCCAGTAGTAGATGCTTCTTCAAAACCACATACAGTACTGTACAGCACATTATTAAAGCTTCTCTCTACACACTGCCATTCAGAGTATACATACAGCTCCAGAAAATTGCATTTGAACTGCACTCTTTCTGTACTGTTTCTTTTTAAAGCTTCTCTCTACACTGCCATTCAGATTATACATAAAGCTCCCGAAAATTGCGTTTGAACTGTACTCTTTCTGTGATTATGATTATGATTATCATAGTGTTTCTGCCTCATTGATAATAACGGTGATGGTGGATGACGTGCGAGGTGTTTGACAAATTAGCCAATTTAGCCCTATTTTGGCCATGATTATAGTATACGTTTTATTATACATAATTATATATCATCTCTGTCGGGTGGATGTCCAAAAATGTCCAAAACTGTTACTTCTCAGGATTCAAATTCAAAACCAGCAAAAGTAGCAGATCTACAAGCTCAAAAAGGCTCGCTTCGCGCCCATCCGCGACTTTCGATGCTTTCGTGTGACGCCGTAGTACGATCAAGTAGGCCGTTAATTTACACAAAAACACAAAAAGTTAGAATATGAAGACAGCAACGATGTACAGTACTACAGTACAAGCCCACACACAAACATGCCATGCAAGTTGTGTGAGCTGCAGTGGTGGAAAGTAACTAAGTACATGTACTTAAGTACTGTACTTAAGTACAATTTTGAGGTATTTGTACTTTACTTGAGCATTTCCAATTTCCAATACTTTTACTTCTACCCCACTACATCTCAGAGGCAAATATTGTACTTTTACTCCACTACAATTATTTGAAAACTTTAGTTACTAGTTACTTTGCAGATACTGTATAAAATATGATATTATGAAACATACTTTAACCACTTTAGCTATTTTATTACTAGGCTATTTGAAAATAGCCGATCTACAAGCTCACAACGCGTCGCGGTGCGACGCGTTGTGAGCTTGTAGATCTGCTATTTTCAAATATTTTAGTACTTTTACTTTTGGTACTTTAAGTATATTTTGATGCCAGTACTTTTGTACTTTTACTCAAGTAAATGTTTTATTCTGAACTTTTACTTGTAACAGAGTATTTTTATATTGCAGTATTGGTACTTTTACTTAAGTAAAGATTTTGAGTACTTTTTCCACCACTGGTTGTGTGAGCTGTGTGTTGGTTGAGCCTCTCCATATGTTCCCTCATCTCTTCTATATCCCCTTGGTGTTTGGCGCCCCCCTAAGGAGAAGCAGACGAGGTTGATCAGGCACTTCCACTTCCACGGCTGGCCAGAGATCGGCATCCCCGCTGAGGGGAAAGGCATGATCGACATCATCGCCTCGGTGCAGAGACAGCAGCAACAGTCAGGAAACCATCCCATCGTCGTACACTGCAGGTAACTGCTCTATAACCCATTCAGACCTGGAACCGCATCTGTGTCATTTTTTTTAGATTTGAGCAAAAAAAAAGCATTATTTTTAAAATGTGTGCACATTTTTGAATATGTATATTTTTAAAGTGAACATTTTTAACTAGATTTGAGCTAAAAAGCATTATTGTACACTTTGGCTATTCAAAAATAGCAGATATACAAGCTCATAGCGCGGCACCGAGTGCCGCGCTATGAGCTTGTAGATCTGCTATTTATGAAAAATCGTGAAAATGTGTGCACATTTTGAATATAGTATATATTATTTTAAAGCGAACATTTTTAACTCAAATCTTTGCTTCTGGGGGGTCCCTGGAACAGCATAAATAATTTTGGGGGTCCTTGACATGAAAAAGTTTGAGAACCACTGATATAGAAATGAGCTATGAGCTTGTAGATCTGCTATTTTTGAAAAATCGTGAAAATGTGTGCAAATCTTTGAATATGTATATTTTTAAAGCGAACATTTTTAACTCAAATCTTTGCTTCTGGGACCCCCTGGAACAAAAATATTTTGAGATGGGGGTCCGCGTCCAAATACATATCATTTTGGGGGTCCTTGACATGAAAAAGATTGAGCACCACTGATATAGAAACATACGTTTTTTTCAGAATACTGTTGGGATTTAGAAGGCATTTGTAGAATGGGCTTCAGGTCTTAATGGGATAACACCCCCCCCCACAAAAGCTGTCTAAAGCTGACAGCAATATATACTCCCTAGCAAATTTATTTTCGGCTTCGGCTTGCCAAAGCTAACAAAGTTCTCTGAGAAACCAGCGGTGTAAAGTAGCTAAGTACATTTACTCAAGTTTTGAGGTATTTCTTTTCTTACTTTACTGGAGTATTTCCAATGTTTCAGTACTTTTACTTCTACTCCACTGCGCACATCTCAGAGGCAAATATTGGACTTTTACTCCACTACGATGAATTGAAAACTTTAGTTACTTTGTTGATTTTGATTATTATTATAAAACATACATTAACCACTTCAGCCCTATATACATTTCGGCCATTTGAAAATAGCAGATCTACAAGCTCACAATGCTTGTGAGCTTGTAGATCTGCTATTTTCAAAAGATTGTTATACATTTTGAAAACTTGTAAAAATGGGACATTCTGCATAATTAGTGCTTTCTACTTTTGGTGCTTTAAATACATTTTGATGCCGTTACTTTTGTACTTTTGGTACTTTTACAGTGTTGATACTTTTACTTAAGTAAGAAATGAATTTGAGTCCTGTATGTTTTGTGTGCATTGCAGTGCTGGTGCAGGGCGTATACATATACATTCATATGATTGTTCTGTTTTGTGTGCATTGCAGTGCTGCTGCAGTGTGTACATCAGTAGTGAAAAAAGTACTCAAATTCTTTACTTAAGTAAAATACCAATATGGCAATATAGAAAGTAAAAGTCCAGAATTCAAAATTGACTTGAGTAAAAGTACAAAAGTATTGGCATCAAAATGTACTTAAACTACCAACAGTAAAAGTACAAAAATATTTGAAAATAGCCGATCTACAAGCTCACAACGCGTCGTTTTCGTGTTGATTTCGTCGACTAAAATGATCGTCGACTACCTTTTTTATCACTGATGAAATCTATATAAAAACTAAAGCTATATTACTAAAACTAAGACTAAATGTATTGACAATTTCGTCAACAAAAAATGTTGGTGAGGGACTAGTGGAGAAGAGATCCAGTAGAACTAAAAGACAAGTCGTTTTATGTTGCGCTCGGGTGTTGTGCTCTGAAAATAGACGATCTACAAGCTCACAACGCGTCGCAGCGCGACGCGTTGTGAGCTTGTAGATCGGCTATTTTGAGCATGCAACCCAAGTGTAAAATCAGCCATTATACGACGCCATCAAGGCACCGCCAAAATACATTTTAGTCGACTATAATCTTATGATATTTAGTCGACTAAAACTATACAAAAAAATAAAACATTTCAGATGATTAAAATATGACTAAAACTAAATGGAATTTTATTCAAAAGACTAAAACTAAATCAAAATTTGCTGTCAAAATCAACACTGGTGTGTACATACAGTACATATACATTCATGTCATTGTTGTGTTATGTGTGCGCATTGCAGTGCTGTGCAGGGCGAACATATACATCTATATAATTGTTCTGTTCTGTACATTGCAGTGCTGGTGCAGTGGGTACACATACATTCATGTCATTGTTGTGTTCTGTACATTGCAGTGCTGGTGCAGTGGGTACACATACATTCATGTCATTGTTGTGTTCTGTACATTGCAGTGCTGGTGCAGTGGGTACACATACATTCATGTCATTGTTGTGTTCTGTACATTGCAGTGCTGGTGCAGTGGGTACACATACATTCATGTCATTGTTGTGTTCTGTACATTGCAGTGCTGGTGCGGGGCGAACAGGTACGTTCATTGCACTGAGCAATATCCTGGAGCGGGTCAAGGCAGAGGGTCTGCTGGACGTGTTCCAAACTGTGAAGAGTTTACGTATGCAGAGGCCTCACATGGTCCAAACAGTGGTGAGTATCAATATTACAAGACCTTTTGGGTCATAAATAACCTAAAACTATATCATAAATTGGATTTTTTCTTTTCTTTAGCCTGGTTTATTTCTTACTCAGTTGTATGGCGGAAAATATCCGATCTATAAGCTCACAACGCGCCGCAGTGCCACGTGTTGTGAGCTTGTAGATTGGCTATTTTCGGTGAGCAACGCAGTCCACAAAGAATTATAATCAAGCTTTTATACATGTGGTGCACAATTAACTCATTGAGTACCATTAACGTGTTTCACGTGTTTTTACCGCTATGGCTCAACGTGCCAATGACGTGTTTGACGTGTTTTTGAAAAAATAGTAAAAAAAAAAAAAACATGTTCAGAACCCAATATATCATCATCTGAAGATTTGCAGCTCCATCCACTCCTTGTTTAACTTAGAACTGAAAAAGGCTGTATCTCGCTTCCTAAGCCCTTTTTGTTTTCTGTGAAAAAAACGCTGGCACTGGGACAACATCATTCTGAAATAATTCTGGCAATTCTGGCACTCAATGAGTTAATTGGTCTAGAGGTGCATGGGAACTAATTTGTTTTTTTTGTATTTCTTTCCACAGGAACAATATGACTTCTGCTACCGGGTGGTACAAGACTTTGTCGACATTTTCTCAGACTATGCCAATTTTAAATGATTGAGATTTGCCTTAAAACATATTTGTTTATTTTTTTTTCTTTTCAATGTTTATTTTTCAGGTTTTATGTGTTTCCTTAACTCGGTCAAAAATGATCTTCTATTTTGCTATGCACTTGTTCTACCACTAGCTAAGGCCGCATCCGTCCTGTAATATAAAACCTTCCGTATGTCAATGGATGAAAAAATTGTAAATGCTTAAGTGAGATTATTAATGTATATTTCACATCCTGTATATTAATTATTTTTGTCATGACGTGTCGTTTCAACCTTCAGTCTCTCGCATTTCAATTTCAGTTGTATATTTGTACTTTAATTTCAAAAATTCCAAATGTTTTATCCGAGTGAGTGTTACTTTGGATTTAAGCACACATTGTAATATTTTTAAAAAAAGGTTGTAGCTATTGTAAATGTATTTATGTATTTGTTTCGCCGACCGTCCATTCTTGCATTTTTGGAGAACATGACGAGAATGTTAAAGATGTTTTTTTTTTTATTATTTATGTTAAAAAGTGCATTCTTACACTTATTGACGACTTCTAACTGAGATTAGAAGTGATATCAAAAGTAGCTTTTTTTTGTTGTTGTTTTCCTCCAGCTAAACGCCCATTTCAAATGTGACATTCTTTCCAATGGAAATGTTTGGAAAACAAAGCACCATTCAGCCATAATGCAAAGACAGATATGCAATGGATACTAATTTAATGATATACAGAACAATATCGTCACCGTTTGGTGGAAACCTTGTATGTCCAAAACGGTTCCTTATTTATTTTTATTTTTTTTTAACCCATTAAGACCTGGAACTGTGTCATTTTTAGATTTGAGCTAAAAAGCATTATTTTACACTTTGGGCTATTCAAAAATAGCAGATATACAAGCTCATAGCGCGGCACCGAGTGCCGCGCTACGAGCTTGTAGATCTGCTATTTTTGAAAAATCGTGAAAATGTGTGAAAATCTTTGCATATATATATTTTTAAAGCGAACATTTTTAACTCAAATCTTTGCTTCTGGGGGGTCCCTGGAACAAAATATTTTGATGGGGGTCCGCGGCCAAATACATATAATTTTAGGGCTCCTTGACATGAAAAAGATTGAGCACCACTGATATAGAAACATACGTTTTCAGAAAACTGTTGAGATTTAGGAGACATGTAGAATCGGCTTCAGGTCTCAATGGGTTTTAAATAAAATAATAGTGATATAGTTGATCTACAGGCTCGCGATGCAATGCGTTGTGAGCTCGTCGATCTGCTATTTTCTCTATACTTTTGTGCAATACTCTTGTATGGCGAAATAGGGCATTAATTAACGGAAAAAAACGTACAAGGTTTCCGCCCCGCAGCGACGATAACGTTGATATCCAATACAGATTCAGGCAGAAAAGTGAAAGACCATACAAAACTGATTATGTACCTCAGAGAACTGGTATGCAACTGCACATAAAATGGAATAAATGCTACAGTTTGCCTTTTGTTTATAGGCCACGGCAAGTATTTTGCTAACGCGACTGCACATAAAAAAAAGCACATATAACACAGAGCCTTTTTACCAAGCATTTACAATATAGATGGTGGTGTTTTTATCCGTGATTTGTTTAAAGTCTAGGTTATAAATATATGTTCTTGCATAAATCAGTGCCATATTGACTTTTTTTTGTTTTTCAAGAGGTGGAAATGTCAAATGATCGAGTTTAGCGTCAAAGTTTGTCGATTAAAAAGAAGGCAAGAGTAGTTGCTTAGTGTATAAAGACAAATTGTGAACATTTTCAAACTTTTTTTTTTACCATATGAGGTCCTTACTACAGTATAAGCAACATGCCACTTCCACTTAAACGAATACAATATAGTTAATGTGTAAACTTTGTCATATATATATAGTATACTATACGACCATTGTCATTTCCCTAGCAAACGTCTCAGATTTAGCATTTAAAATGCAACGTCATCAGGTGTGTCCCATAATGGCAATTACCTCAGTAAACACCAGTGGTGCTTCAGCGATCAGCTTTTATGCCAGCTTTAAAACATGAATGAACAGCGCGCTGCCCTCTTTCTGCAGTCCTTTACATTCACACTAAATACGTCAGACGGATCCAAGTCATTTTCAACGGAGAGCCTGTAAAAACGCAGCCGCGCGGTACGACACGGCGAGGTATCTGACATCCGCATACAGTTCGTTGAATCCAACTTCATGCAAATGAGGTCCGTCCCACCACAACGCAGCTGCTGGCTCCCCCGACGATCCGGTCAAACCAAATCAAAGTAGATCGTGTTGATCAAATATGATTCCAAGATTCCGTTTCTGCATCTCGCCTACTTCTCGGCTGAAACGTTTTTCAGAAACACATTTTAGCGCACATAGTTTTGCTGTAAAATTGGATCGTATGTATTTCTTGGCAGCCATGACAGTTCCGGAAAACAAAAACTAACGCCGCCCAACGAGACATACGGTACGTAACTGCGATACGGAATTATACAGCCTTCTGGCTGAAGCGCAAGAGAGTCCGTCCGGTGAGTCTAGATTGCGTTGTCAACGCATTTGGTGTGAGCGTAGGATAACGCCTAATATGCTCCGTCGTACAACCTGTGTCACGTGCTGGAAATTGCTTGTAGATCTGCTATTTTTGGCGAGCGACACCATCGTCCGACTAAGTATGAACAGGCCTTAACGGGGACCCATATTGCTAGCTAGAAGCAAAGCCAGCAGTATACAACACGGAGGGTGAGTAAGGGCACCTCTTATTCCAACCTTGGGTCACAAATTATTCGTATGTTAGTTTTAGTCTACTTGTGTGCCAGACAGTGGGGGTGTTGCGTTAGAGAGTAGCTCAGGCTGAAGCCCAAAAGCCTAACATCTCCTCTCGCCAAAGAGGGGATTCCCTCTTAGCCTTGTGGTATATCAGTGGTTCTCAACCTTTTCTGGATCAGGGCCCCACTTGAAAACCTCAAAAGCGTTTGCGGCCCACCCATTTGTGTTAAGTGGTCAAAACGGGGTGGGCCGCGTGCATTTTCAGAGCATGTTTATTTGAATGATCAATCAATCAAATGTGTTCCGGCTTGGATCAACGGAACTAACAATATACATAAGTTCCTATTTATCGGTATCACAAAGAAAACCCTTTTTAAGGTTTTAAAGAAAGAATACTATTAATTTGTGTTAATTGTTTTAATATAAATCTTATATTATCATTAAAATCGTAGTGTTTTGCCAATTATTTGGGGGCCACTTGCAAGCGGTCCCCGGCCCACAGGTTGAGAATCACTGTGGTTTGGTGTTTGGTTTCCCACGCGGGAGTACCGGGTTCGAATCCCCAGGATGCCACACAGAATACAACGTGCGGACGATCATTGTGAATGTGATTCTTTTATACTGACGACCACCGTTGTGGTATTCCACACTGGCTGTACAATATAACGTATGAATTATTGGCAAAACCTATATGACCCAAGGTTCTGCTTTATTCCCTAATGAAGTATATATTTCTGTTGATACTTTATTGTAAATACAAACGTCTTAAGTGCTAACATTGTGAAAGTCAATGAAATGGAAGAGACTGTTTGTCAAGTTATAGATGGACTTGTTGGAGTATTTTTCTTTTTTCTTTTCTGTGCTGTCTGTGAAAACTGAGGAATGGACCATATTCACACGACGGCCATTTTATGCTTACATCATAAACGGTGACGTAAAACAGTGGTTCTCAAAAGTGGGGTCCAGGGACCCTCAAGGTACTTTGAGGGTGTTCCAAATGGGCCCTTGCGGGTCTGTTCTGAGAGCAGTGTTGCCAGATCTGCTTATTATAATTTTCCCCCAACATTTTATTTGAAAATAGCAGATCTACAAGCTCACAACGCGTCGCATCGCGACGCGTTGTGAGCTTGTAGATCTGCCATTTTCAAATAGCTGATGTATGTGTTTAAAGTGCTCATGTGGCCCAATAGTCGCTTATTTTGGGCTCGCCTTCCTAGACCTGGTTGCTTGTTTCTCTCACAGAATCTGGCAACACTGACTGAGAGTGTACAAATGGAACCAACTGGACCCTTAGGTCCATTTGGTTCCATTTGTACCCTCTCAGTCAGAGTTATGGGGGCCCTTGAAATTAAAAACCAATGACGTAAGAGTAAAAGGACAGTCATCTGAATAAGGTCGGTTGCACAAAGAAGAAGATGTGATTTAGAAAACCAGCCTGGATCTATTTTCCGCCCATATGCCTCATTTCTTCCCTTCCCTTCCTTTTATGAAAGATGTAAAGAGGCTTGTCTTTAGGTCAGAGCTCTTGACTTTGCCTTTTTTGCTCTCTTTATCTGTTGGTGATCTGTATCTTTTTGGATTCTCAATGTCTTTTAAATGCAGGTTGCAATATTAAATTCATTGGAAATTGTACAGGGGATGTATAACGTGAGTTTTTTTCAAATTAGTTCCTTCTTTTCTGATCTTCGGAAGAAGTCGACTTTTGTTTAGGAACACTATATTATTTATAACACGGGCACACAAAACGGCAAACCAAATTCACTCGAAATTGCTGAGCAAAGAAGAATGGATGGGGCATCACCACAAATAGCCCCTAACCCTCTTGGTTTAACACATGTAAAAGAAAGGATAATACAATACAGAAATTCCCCTCTCAACACAATCCCATGGGTAAACAACAACTTCATTAAATGTTAATTAAACAATAACCAAATCATAGTGTGCGCGTCCCAAGGCATGCAGGGACGTCCCTCCACTGTCTAATGGACCGCCTATAGGCGCTGTTGGTGGGACTAAGCAATGGGGAGTGGTGGCTGTCAGGGACCCCTGGCGCCAGCAATGACACCTCGTCTGTGAAACTGAGCAACACGAGGCCTGGGCTTTGCCAGTGACTGCCAGGGTGGAGACCCCTCCTTTTCTCGCTCTACTCCAGGGGTCTTCAATGTTTTCCAAGCCACGGACCCCCTTAGCTGAGAGAGAGACGAAGCAGATTAAGGATGCAAGTGTTCAAGTGCTTAATGTAAAAAAAAAAACAGAACTTTCCTAACACGCAAGGATTTGGCGCCCCCCCCCATGTATTAACTCTGAGGACCCTAGGGGTCTCGAATTCCCTAAAATCCAATCTCTTTCCCGGAAATAGCCGATCTACAAGCACATACAAACGCAATGCGTTGTGAGCTTGTTGATCGGCAGCAGCAAGACTTGGAAGGCAGTGGCCGTAGAATGATTCCTTAGCATCCTCTTGGTGACAAACTACTCACGCCGCCTCGCTCTTCACCCATAGGCGCTGTAAAGGTGTATTCATAGTCACACCGGATGTGACGCGATATTTTTGAGCAGTACAATTCAATGTTCTGTCAACCATTGTGTAGGAAAAATATCGCTTCAAGCTAAAATGTTAATTGCATTCGGTGTGAATGCAACAGACAGGGTTCCCATGGCCATGACATTTCTGGAAATATTTTGAAATGAGAAAAACTGTTGGAAAATGTTTGTATATGCATAGTTTTGGGTATTGATTTTGTTCATAAAAAAACATTTCCCAAAACATGAAATATGTAACATGGTAAAATGTAGTGCTGCGCTGCATGAGAGCAGCCTAATATATGTATACAGGATGTCACGTGACAAAAAGAATACAAGCTAACACGTTGCTCTGTGATGTGTTGTTAGCTTGTAGATCTGTTCTTTTTGTCACATGACACCTTCACTGGAGTCTGTCTTGGGCCATCATTGCCTCATTATTGCCATATATACCATATCACACCATATCATTGCTATAGGCCTGGAAATGGAGTAAAATACTTTGGAAAAGTTGTGGGAAAAGTTTTTGAAAATGACTTGGTAAAAATGTGTGGGAACCCTGAGCACAGGTGTCAAAGTTCTCGAAAACTGTGACACAGTTCCCAAGGTTCCAGCAACATGATTATTTTTAGCGCCTCGGTAGTCAAGGCACCAAAAGAGTTCTTCGATCTTATCCCACTGGGGTCATCCCACCTCTGACACCAAAGTAATGACTGGTGGGCTTCTTCTCTCCCCCCGACACAACTTTTGATAGATACACTCTTTTAATTCATAACGTAGGCACACAAAACACCCAGCTGGCTCAATCAAAATAATGAGCACAGAAGTCCTACAATTACCATCATGGTTTAACACCTATAAAAGAAAGGATTACACAACACAATACGACATAAATTACCCTCTCAATACATTCCCATGGTAAACAACAACATCATTAAATGACAATAAAACAATAACCAAAAATGAGTATGTGCAGACTTCGCCGAGACATGAAATAGGAAGTCCCTCCCCCCGTCCGTCCGGCGAGTGCACATCCTGGGACACTACACTATCATTGCTGTCGGGTACAAACCTTGTATGTCCAAAACCATGACTTTTTTATTATTATTTTACAAACATTTAAAAATTTACGTAGAATTTCTTTTTTTAATCATGGAGATACAAGGTTTCTGCCCGACAGCAACACTATGATAAAGGGAAAGGATATGTCAGGGTTATATATCAGTAATCATGGCTCTTTACCACTTCCATAACAGCTTTCCAGAACCTGTGAAGTTCTGTGATTTTTGTTTGTTTGCTTGTTTATGTTTCCATAACAACCAGAACCACTCTGAAGGGGGAGGTACGTCATAAATTAAAAAAAAAGTGAAAGACTAAAAAGTACTAAGCCCCTATATACTTCTCCAAGACGAGTAGCGATCTACAAGCTCACAACACATTGCAACCACGATGGGTTGTGAGCTTCTAGATCTGCTATTTACGCTATTTGTTAAGCCTTTTGAGAAAATGCATTCTGTAGGACAATTGGACTGATCACATTGAGAATATACAGGCAGACAAGACAAGTTATGACTTAACCCATTAAGACCTGGAACGCGTCTGTGTCTCTTCTTGATTTGAGCTAAAAAGCATTATTTTACACTTTGGCTATTCAAAAATAGCAGATATACAAGCTCATGGCGCGGCACCAAGTGCCGCGCTATGAGCTTGTAGATCTGCTATTTTTGAAAAATCTGGAAAATGTGTACAAATCTTTGAATGTATATTGTTTAAAGTGAACATTTTTAACTCTATTCTTTGCTTCTGGGAGGTCCCTGGAACAAAATATTTTTAGATGGGGGTCGGCGGCCAAATGTATATAATTTTGGGGGTCCTTGACATGAAAAAGTTTGAGCACCACTGAAAAACGTATGTTTCTATATTATAGAAACATACGTTTTTTTTCCAGAACACTGTTGGGATTTAGAAGACATTTTAAGAATCGGCTTCAGGTCTTAATGGGTTTATGCAGCATGTTTAAAATGTTGGACTACTGTACCTCCAAACAGACAAGGTCTCACGCCCGCCCTGTGATCTTTGACACCTACCCAAGGTCGGGAACAGCACAGGGAGATTCCCCTTTTGGTTAGCGGTTAAAGAAGCTTGGCTTTAGTGGCTCTTCCTGTGCGGGAGACCGGGGTTTGAACCTCGGTGTTACACTCACAAACGTGTGTAAAGATGTGAGTAGTGTTTTGAACTCGAGAGCATCAAACAATAAAGACAAGCGTGCAGATGGGGATTTGAACCCAGGGCTCTCATCACAAGGAGCAGCGCTAAACAGTTGGCTAAAACCCATTAGTATCCACACTGGTTGGTCATACATGTTATATGGACACAATGTCATTGGGGAGCCAAGGGTCAATCAACTGTAGTCAACCTACCAGGTTCTGACAGGGTTGGGACTAAAAGAGGAGGAAGTCTGAGAGTGAGAGAAACAGGTCAAAACAGTGACGTTTAAGTGTTGGTTATTAGTTCAATAATCTTGTTTAATGTCACCAAATTAAGCCGAGCCGGGGTAAGGATGTATCAGGGTGTAATCCTGTGTAATCAAAACAAGGTTAGTTTTTTTGGAGCTGGGTTTTCACTCTTTTCTACCATCACCAGCTGACATGAATAACTTCATGGTGGGCTAGTCAACTAACACGCTAGCCTGGAGGAGAAGAGCCAGTGTGAGACATTTCAACAAGTTTCTGTATATGGATAGGACGTTTAGCAGTGATGTGCTGTTTTTTTGTTTGTTTTTGTTTTTTGCTTCAGGACCCTGCATGCTACCATGTCAAACCCTGCTACCATGTCAAAATACTCCAGGATTGAACCATAGGACAACTTGAATTTGAACATGGAATCTTTGAGCTGAGAGTCAGCCTCAGCAGATGTCTCTAAAACTTTTGAAGCATTATTTTATGTTAGCCTTCAGTTAGTAAAGTTTAAATAGATGTAGTGCCAGACAGATTTATATACATTTATATAAGATTTATATTTAAAATGGATTTACTGTTTCACTGACCAGTTAAATCTTTCCCCCAACTCCTGGACCCCGCCCCTGTTCCTAGATGTGGAAGAAGGACGTGCAGGAAACAGCAAGGATTAAATAATAATAAAGTATGATTTCATTATTTTTTACACTTTTCAGCTTGTTCTTTTGTCATTCTATGGCAGTTCATGATCTAGTAACTGTAGTAGGTTTTTGTAGTAGTAGGAGTACTTTTTCCACCACTGATTGAATGCAAGTAACTTGGATATCAATGACATGACTGTGCAAAATGTAGGCTATTTATTACATACATAACTAAAAGAGTTTATGAGTTAGGGGACAAGTTTGTCATAGTATCAACATTATATTAGGGTAACATATGATATGGTTAAAACATAGGCTGTAAACCATAGCATATGTTGCCCTAGAGCAGGGGTCTTCATAAGGGGGTCCTGGACCCCTAGGGGTCCTCATAGTTACTACATGGGTTATTATTATTATCATTATTGCCACAAAGGAGTCTCAGTTTGGACTTGTGGTGCTTAGTGTGCCTGGGTAACTCAGTCAAAAGAGCTCTTGACTTCACACCACAAGGTCATGGAATCAAAATGCCATACAGTCCTGTCGTTAGAAAAATACTTTCTTCTTGTCAGCAGCCTAAATTGTTCACAGCACAGCTATCTATTTTTATATTTCATTGTTGTGACAACCCTGGGGATTGTCAGGGTAACTGGTGTGGTTGTCATGGTTACCAACCATGTGTCATGTGTTTCAGAATGATTGGAGGGAGGAGTATGTCATCAGTGGAGATCTGGCCCACCTGGATTGTCCTCTATAAAAGAGGTGGCTGGACTTCACTCTTGTCCTCTCTCTCACCATGAAGCTCACTGGGAGCACTCCAGCCTTTTGGATTTTGGTTGTTAAAGGACAAGACCACTTTGGTAGAGGTTTGGGTTGTGTAGTTACCTTGCCATGATGTAACTCCAAAGGTGAACAAGAAATCTAAAATAATTGCTCCATTGAATAGAAATTGATCATTCAAAATATGCTCCTCATTGACATTGTACGGTAAAACGGCTCAAAGTCACGCTTTTAGCACATAAACGAACACAAACAAAGCTGATTCAGTCGATGTAGAACATCACCAAACCCAGTACCGTTTTTTTTTTAAATAAAAATGTCAACTCCCTGCTGATTTTACCATTTGAAGATCCAGATCCGCGGATCCAGTCCGGGTTTTCTTTTTAATAAAAATAGCAAAATCAACAGGACGTTAGCATTTTTATTTAAAAAACAAACGGTACTGGGTTTGGTGATGTTCTAGATTGTCTGAATCAACTTTATTTGCGTTCGTTTGTGCTAAAAGTGACTTTGAGAGCTGTTTCAGCATACAATGTAATTCAATGAGGAGCATATTTTTAATTATCAATGGAGCAATTATTTTAGATTTCTTGGCCACCTTTTGAGATGCATCATGGCAAGGTAACTACACAACCCAAAGTCTACCAAGTGGTCTTGCCCTTTAAGCACTGTTAATCACCCCAGTATCCGTACAGGTTTAGCAGAAAATAGCCCATCGACAAGCTCACTACGACACGTTGTGAGCTCGTCGATCGGCTATTTTCAGCCAAAGCTTTCCCCACAATAACACAAAACAGAAAATACACTAGTATTGAGCCCTGAGGGACACCGGTTACCGATATGTATATGTATATGTATATGTATATGTATATGTATATGTATATATATGTATATGTATACTGTGTGTGTGTGTTAGTTTTAATAAAATAATTTAAACGTTCTTTGTTTGTGAGTTTCCTCATTTTGTTACAAACTCAGCCGTTTGCAACACTTTTGGTTGGTTGTTGCAATAAATAAATTACATTAAAGTGGTTGGATTCAACTTAGGTAATTTGTTATCCCTGAGTCACTAGAATACCTCAAAACGAAGTATGGAGCTCGGCCTATCATTGATTTGATTGATATGCTGCATGAGTGCAAAGTGGTATTTTTTTAAACTTAATTCAGCTAATCAAAGAGGATCTGTAGTCATAATACAGCACTGTTTGAGGAACTATAGTTGAACACACAGACATATTTTTTAACGTCCAGTCCAAAGTGAGAACAATGTAGCCTACTTGATTTAACACCAACACTGCTATAGCTTTGATCATCTCAAACTAAGGAATTTATAAATGACAAAAAGGGTATGCATTTTTATGACATTAAGTCAAGTCAAGTCAAGTCAAGTCAAGTCAAGTCAAGTCAAGTCAATTTTATTTATAGAGCACATTTAGAAACAACCAAAGGCTGACCAAAGTGCTGTACAACAGAGTTAAAATACACACAAAAAAGCATCAAAATACATACACAAGCAACTGCAAGCCAAATACACAAGACAAAACATCTTGTGTAATGTTTCTTAAAAACATTAAGAAACATCTCTCTGTTTGCTTTCAATGAAAGTGTAAATCTGGGTTCAGACTCAGTCACGTTTTCTAACAGATGGTTTTAAACAACCTAAATCTCAGTTGTGTCACAATGAACCCTTTCCCTGATCATCAGAGGGTGTATCTAGTAGATTCAGTCATTCTGTCAGGGGTAGAGGTGTTCGCTGTGGATTTTCATCTTTTGACCCATCACCTCTTGTTTTAACTTTAAATATGACCTCCAAATCCCAATTAATGTGAAAGGCCTGGTGGTGCAAGAGAAAAGCATAGGCTTCACAAGCGGATGGTTGTGGGTTTGAATCTTGGTCAGGGAAGATCTAAATTTTCGGTCTTTTTAAGGCGAGAAGCATGGATGTAGCCCGCCTCCCTCCTCACGCCCTCTTTTAGGTCCGGTAGGAGAGGGAGGAGCATGGAGGGAGCCCACCTCCAGGGGGAGGAGCTTAAGAAACCGGTAGGAGAGGGAGGAGCATGGAGGGAGCCCACCCCCAGGGGGAGGAGCTTAATAAATGTACATATTATGCAATGGTTTTTATTTTTTAGGCTCTGTTTTTTCACATTAAGTTGTTTGAGTTTTTTTTTTATTGTTTATTGTTTTTTTTATTGTTTAGTGTTTTTTTTCCATCACCAGTTTTTGTATTGATCACTGTTTCATTTTAGTTGTTTTACCCTTTCAGTTTTTATTTAGTTGTTGTTTGAGTTGTTTTGAGTGAGCTTTGAACCAGGAACCCTGGTATTATGAACCACGTATTTATCTTTTAAGCCACGCTGGCATGGAAGCTACAATTGGGAACGTCATACTTAACCCACCGTATAGAATTTAGATGTTTCAGAATTTAGACAGAGAAAATGTTCTTCAGCAGCCTTGAACCCCAAACCTTCTGCTTTCAGACCCTGTGTTTATCTCCTGAGCCACACAGGTATATATGTCACAAAGAGAACGTAATACTTAACCTACCATATAGAATTTAGATGGACAGAGAAAAAGGTTCTTCAGGAGCCTTGAACCACAAACCTTCTGCTTTCAGACCCTGTGTTTATCTCTTGAGCCACACAAGTATATATATCACAAAGAGAACGTAATACTTAGCCTACCATATAGAATTTAGATGGACAGTGAAAATATTCTTCAGGAGGTTTGAACCCCAAACCTTCTGCTCTCAGACCCTGTGTTTATCTCTTGAGCCACACAGGTATATATGTTACAAAGAGAACGTAATACTTAAACCACCTTTTAGAATTTAGATGGACAGAGAAAATGTTCTTCAGGAGCCTTGAACCCCATATCTTCTGCTTTCAGACCCTGTATTTATCTCTTGAGCCACAGGTTCAGAAAATCTAAATGGAAACGTAATACTTAAACCACCTTATAGAATTTAGATGGACACTGAAAATGTGCTCCAGGAGTTTCAAACTCTAGACCTTCGGTTTATAAACCCCAGAGTTTTCTCTTAAGCCGTGGTGGCATGAAAGATGCAACTGAGAACATAATACTTAACCCACCTTTTCAGGATTTAGATGGACAATGAAGATGTTCTATGGGAGCTTTGAATCCTAAATCTTACGTTTATAAACCCTGGATTAATCTCTTGAGCTACGCTGGCATGGAAAATGCATTGGAGGACGTAATACTTAACCCACCTTTTAGAATTAGGATGGACAGTGAAAATGTTCTTTAGGAGCTTTGAACCTTAAAATCTTCGGTTCATAAACAGTGACACATCTCTTGAGCCACAGAGACATGAAACATTCAGATGGGAAGGAAATACTTATCCTTTTAGAATTTAGATGCACAGTATATTTCTACATTGTGGTATTGATATTTTGACTTAAACCCTCTATTCTTAGTAAAGTTGCAACTTTACTTTCCCGCTTGCCTTGTTACCACCTACACCAAATCTCTTCACTAATAATTGTCAATCTACAAGCTCACAACACGTTGACACGTTGTGCGCTTGTAAATCTGTTATTTTTGACGAATGTTCGCCCCCAGAATAGGGATGCTGGGCTTTACTTCTCCCACCACTGCTGAAGAGCATACAAGACAGTAGACAGACAACTAAGAAACCCCAGTGGTGCAGTTAGAGCATACATGGGCAACTAGCGGCCCGGGGGCCACATGCGGCCCCCACCCTCACTTAATGCGGCTCGCAGGTTAATATCAGAATACTGATATATCATTGATTTCAGCTGTTACAATTCCAAACATGCAAACATGACCCACTTTAACTACTTCAGTCTATATTAGTAGCTTGATGACTAGTATTAAAATTCTATTGTCTTTTTATGTCCAATGTATTTGTATTTAAGTTCATATGGTTAACATAAGTATAACTAAATGCATTTCAAATTAAATACAAATGTTACTTTTCAGGATCCCAATTAAAAAATAGCAAAGAAAAATCAGGATTCCAATAAAAAAATTGCAAAAATAGCCGATCTACAAGCTCAAAACGCGTCGCAACTTTTGTGTGACATAGAATGGCATAGTGAGTGTGGAAATATAGTGGCCCTCTCCATTATCAGAGTTGCCCACCCCTGAGCTAGAGATATGTTGCTTCTCAAACCAGAGGTTAGGGGTTCAAACCCAAACTCAAAATATTGAGCCTAGCTCACCCCCATTCTCTCACTGAATGCCAGGCTGCCCAGACACACACCTCACCTGACATAAACTGATAGACATAAAATGTCATTCACTCATCTCTCCATCGCAGCTTCTTCAGAAGTATGGTCCAAGGAGTCTCAGATTTACTGAAGCAGTTAAACCGTGCAGGGTACTGAGGTCTGACTGTTTTTTTACCACTATAGAACTGTTGTGTGTATTTGAGCATTGCCCTGCATGCTATTCAGTGAAAGATCACAGCCAGCCACAAACATGAAAAAACACCAATGCAGGGCTGCCAACATTGGACTGTCAGAATCCAGGAGATTGATTGGGGGCGTGGCTAGTGGGGGGTCTGGGGGTCCTCACTACCGAAACGAAAGTTTGTCAAGTTTGTGGAGGCCAAAATCGTCCCCCCAAAAACCTCTTAGGAGTACGTTTCAGTCAATTTAGAGTTGATTGGTAATTTTCGTTTCACCGAAACGAAAGTTAAATCCGAAAAAATCACTAAGTGTGGAGGCCAAAATTTTCCCCCAAAAACCTGTTAGGAGTACGTTTCAGGCAATTTAGAGTTGATTGGTAATTTTCGTTTCGGTAAAATCTATTTTACCGAAACGAAAGTTAAATCCGAAAAAATCACTAAGTGTGGAGGCCAAAATCGTCCCCCCAAAAACCTGTTAGGAATACGTTTCAGGCAATTTAGAGTTGATTGGTAAACTTTGTAGTGACTTTTTTTGGTCCCTAACATTCATCGAGCTCTGGACTTAGTAATTTTTTTTCGTTTCGGTAGTGACACTACCGAAACAAAAAAAAAATTGTTCCCCCAAAAACCTGTTAGAAGTACGTTTCAGGCAATTTAAAGTTGATTGGTAGTGACTTTTTTTGTGACTTTTTTTTGGTCCCTAACATTCATCGAGCTCTGGACTTAGTAATTTTTTTTCGTTTCGGTAGTGACACTACCGAAACGGAAAAAAAAAAGTTCCCCCAAAAACCTGTTATGTTTCAGGCAATTTAAAGTTGATTGGTAGTGACTTTTTTGTGACTTTTTTTTTTGTCCCTAACATTCATCGAGCTCTGGACTTAGTAATTTTTTTTAAGTTTCGGTAGTGACACTACCGAAACGAAAAAAAAAATGTTCCCCCAAAAACCTGTTAGGAGTACGTTTCAGGCAATTTAAAGTTGATTGGTAGTGACTTTTTTGTGTCTTTTTTTTTGGTCCCTAACATTCATCGAGCTCTGGACTTAGTAATTTTTTTTCCGTTTCGGTAGTGACAATACCGAAACGAAAAAAAAAATGTTCCCCCAAAAACCTGTTAGGAGTACGTTTCAGGCAATTTAAAGTTGATTGGTAGTGACTTTTTTTTTGGTCCCTAACATTCATCGAGCTCTGGACTTAGTACTTTTTTTTCCGTTTCGGTAGTGACACTACGGAAACGAAAAAAGAAATGTTCCCCCAAAAACCTGTTAGGAGTACGTTTCAGGCAATTTAAAGGAGACATCCGGTCATTTTAAGTGTTATGTTTGATGTGTGTCAAATCACTTACCAACGTAGAAATGAAAATCGCGTTACTCCACAGATCCCCCTATCGACCCCCACCGTTGGCATTATAGGAGTCGCTAGGATAGCAGCAATTCGCCTATTTTAACAAATGTAAAGTCTGTTTTTTTGCTTCTAGTACTCATTGTTGAGTCCCATGATAACGTAACAGGCGCTAAAACTCCCGACAAGCTAACGGCTAATAACAGAACGAGCTAATGCTGGTTGCTGGTTTCTTTCCCGACCTGGCAACCTGGGGCTGCCATGCAGAGAGATAAGCAGCCCCAGCGTTAGCTCGTTCTGTTATTAGCCGTTAGCTTGTCGGGAGTTTTAGCGCCTGTTACGTTATCATGGGACTCCACAATGAGTACTAGGAGAAAAAAACAGACTTTATATTTGTTAAAATAGGCGAATTGCTGCTATCCTAGCGACTCCTATAATGCCAACGGTGGGGGTCGATAGGGGGATCTGTGGAGTAACGCGATTTTCATTTCTACGTTGGTAAGTGATTTGACACACATCAAACATAACACTTAAAATGACCGGATGTCTCCTTTAAAGTTGATTGGTAGTGCCTTTTTTTTTGGTACCTAACATTCATCGAGCTCTGGACTTAGTAATTTTTTTTCCGTTTCGGTAGTGACACTACCGAAACGAAAAAAAAAAAAATCCCCCAAAAACCTGTTAGGAGTACGTTTCAGGCAATTTAAAGTTGATTGGTAGTGACTTTTTTTTTGGTCCCTAACATTCATCGAGCTTTTTTTCGTCACCAGCATTTTTTTTCGTCACCAGCATTTTTTTCGTCACCAGCATTTTTCGTCATTTTTCGTCACCAGCATTTTTCGTAACTTTTCGTCACCAGCATTTTTTGTCATTTTTCGTCACCAGCATTTTTTCGTCACCAGCATTTTTCGTCATTTTTCGTCACCAGCATTTTTTCGTCACCAGCATTTTTCGTCATTTTTCGTCACCAGCATTTTTTCGTCACCAGCATTTTTTGTCATTTTTCGTCACCAGCATTTTTTCGTCACCAGCATTTTTTGTCATTTTTCGTCACCAGCATTTTTTCGTCACCAGCATTTTTCGTCATTTTTCGTCACCAGCATTTTTTGTCATTTTTCGTCACCAGCATTTTTTCGTCATTTTTCGTCACCAGCATTTTTTCGTCACCAGCATTTTTCGTCATTTTTCGTCACCATCATTTTTCGTCATTTTTCGTCACCAGCATTGTTCGTCACCAGCATTTTTTTCGTCACCAGCATTTTTCGTCACCAGCATTTTTCGTCATTTTTCGTCACCAGCATTTTTTCGTCACCAACATTTTTCGTCATTTTTCGTCACCAGCATTTTTTCGTCACCAGCATTTTTCGTCATTTTTCGTCACCAGCATTTTTCGTCATTTTTCATCACCAGCATTTTTTCGTCACCAGCATTTTCCGTCATTTTTCGTCACCAGCATTTTTCGTCATTTTTCGTCACCAGCATTTTTTCGTCACCAGCATTTTTTCGTCACCAGCATTTTTCGTCATTTTTCGTCACCAGCATTTTTCGTCATTTTTCGTCACCAGCATTTTTTCGTCACCAGCATTTTTCGTCATTTTTCGTCACCAGCATTTTTCGTCATTTTTCGTCACCAGAATTTTTTCGTCACCAGCATTTTTTCGAGCATTTTTCGTCATTTTTCGTCACCAGCATTTTTTCGTCACCAGCATTTTTCGTCATTTTCCGTCACCAGCATTTTTTTGTCACCAGCATTTTTTGTCATTTTTCGTCACCAGCATTTTTCGTCACCAGCATTTTTTCGTCACCAGCATTTTTCGTCATTTTTTCGTCACCAGCATTTTTTCGTCACCAGCATTTTTTGTCATTTTTCGTCACCAGCATTTTTCGTCACCAGCATTTTTTGTCACCAGCATTTTTTCGTCATTTTTCGTCACCAGCATTTTTTCGTCACCAGCATTTTTTTCGTCACCAGCATTTTTCGTCATTTTTCGTGACCAGCATTTTTTCGTCACCAGCATTTTTCGTCATTTTTCGTCACCAGCATTTTTCGTCATTTTTCGTCACCAGCATTTTTTCGTCATTTTTCGTCACCAGCATTTTTTCGTCATTTTTCGTCACCAGCATTTTTTCGTCACCAGCATTTTCCGTCATTTTCCGTCACCAGCATTTTTTCGTCACCAGCATTTTTCGTCATTTTTCGTCACCAGCATTTTTCGTCACCAGCATTTTTTCGTCACCAGCATTTTTTCGTCACCAGCATTTTTTGTCATTTTTCGTCACCAGCATCTTTTCGTCACCAGCATTTTTCGTCATTTTTTCGTCACCAGCATTTTTTCGTCACCAGCATTTTTTCGTCACCAGCATTTTTTCGTCACCAGCATTTTTCGTCATTTTTCGTCACCAGCATTTTTTCGTCATTTTTCGTCACCAGCATCTTTTCGTCACCAGCATTTTTTCGTCACCAGCATTTTTCGTCATTTTTCGTCACCAGCATTTTTTCGTCACCGGCATTTTTCGTCATTTTTCGTCACCAGCATTTTTTCGTCACCAGCATTTTTCGTCATTTTCCGTCACCAGCATTTTTCGTCACCAGCATTTTTTGTCATTTTTCGTCACCAGCATTTTTTGTCATTTTTCGTCACCAGCATTTTTTCGTCATTTTTCGTCACCAGCATTTTTTCGTCACCAGCATTTTTTTCGTCACCAGCATTTTTCGTCATTTTTCGTCACCAGCATTTTTTCGTCACCAGCATTTTTCGTCATTTTTCGTCACCAGCATTTTTCGTCATTTTTCGTCACCAGCATTTTTTCGTCACCAGCATTTTTCGTCATTTTTCGTCACCAGAATTTTTTCGTCACCAGCATTTTTTCGAGCATTTTTCGTCATTTTTCGTCACCAGCATTTTTTCGTCACCAGCATTTTTCGTCATTTTCCGTCACCAGCATTTTTTTGTCACCAGCATTTTTTGTCATTTTTCGTCACCAGCATTTTTCGTCACCAGCATTTTTTCGTCACCAGCATTTTTCGTCATTTTTTCGTCACCAGCATTTTTTCGTCACCAGCATTTTTTGTCATTTTTCGTCACCAGCATTTTTCGTCACCAGCATTTTTTGACATTTTTCGTCACCAGCATTTTTTCGTCATTTTTCGTCACCAGCATTTTTTCGTCACCAGCATTTTTCGTCACCAGCATTTTTTGACATTTTTCGTCACCAGCATTTTTTCGTCATTTTTCGTCACCAGCATTTTTTCGTCACCAGCATTTTTTTCGTCACCAGCATTTTTCGTCATTTTTCGTGACCAGCATTTTTTCGTCACCAGCATTTTTCGTCACCAGCATTTTTTTCGTCACCAGCATTTTTCGTCACCAGCATTTTTCGTCACCAGCATTTTTTTCGTCACCAGCATTTTTTCGTCACCAGCATTTTTCGTCATTTTTCGTCATTTTTCGTCACCAGCATTTTTCGTCACCAGCATTTTTTTCGTCACCAGCATTTTTCGTCACCAGCATTTTTCGTCACCAGCATTTTTTTCGTCACCAGCATTTTTTCGTCACCAGCATTTTTCGTCATTTTTCGTCACCAGCATTTTTCGTCACCAGCATTTTTTCGTCATTTTTCGTCACCAGCATTTTTTCGTCACCAGCATTTTTTTCGTCACCAGCATTTTTCGTCATTTTTCGTCACCAGCATTTTTTCGTCACCAACATTTTTCGTCATTTTTCGTCACCAGCATTTTTTCGTCACCAGCATTTTTCGTCATTTTTCGTCACCAGCATTTTTTCGTCACCAGCATTTTTCGTCATTTTTCGTCACCAGCATTTTTTCGTCACCAGCATTTTTCGTCATTTTTCGTCACCAGCATTTTTCGTCATTTTTCGTCACCAGAATTTTTTCGTCACCAGCATTTTTTCGAGCATTTTTCGTCATTTTTCGTCACCAGCATTTTTTCGTCACCAGCATTTTTCGTCATTTTCCGTCACCAGCATTTTTTTGTCACCAGCATTTTTTGTCATTTTTCGTCACCAGCATTTTTCGTCACCAGCATTTTTTCGTCACCAGCATTTTTCGTCATTTTTTCGTCACCAGCATTTTTTCGTCACCAGCATTTTTTGTCATTTTTCGTCACCAGCATTTTTCGTCACCAGCATTTTTTGTCATTTTTTGTCACCAGCATTTTTTCGTCATTTTTCGTCACCAGCATTTTTTCGTCACCAGCATTTTTTTCGTCACCAGCATTTTTCGTCATTTTTCGTGACCAGCATTTTTTCGTCACCAGCATTTTTCGTCATTTTTCGTCACCAGCATTTTTCGTCATTTTTCGTCACCAGCATTTTTTCGTCATTTTTCGTCACCAGCATTTTTTCGTCATTTTTCGTCACCAGCATTTTTTCGTCACCAGCATTTTCCGTCATTTTCCGTCACCAGCATTTTTTCGTCACCAGCATTTTTCGTCATTTTTCGTCACCAGCATTTTTCGTCACCAGCATTTTTTCGTCACCAGCATTTTTTCGTCACCAGCATTTTTTGTCATTTTTCGTCACCAGCATCTTTTCGTCACCAGCATTTTTCGTCATTTTTTCGTCACCAGCATTTTTTCGTCACCAGCATTTTTTCGTCACCAGCATTTTTTCGTCACCAGCATTTTTCGTCATTTTTCGTCACCAGCATTTTTTCGTCATTTTTCGTCACCAGCATCTTTTCGTCACCAGCATTTTTTCGTCACCAGCATTTTTCGTCATTTTTCGTCACCAGCATTTTTTCGTCACCGGCATTTTTCGTCATTTTTCGTCACCAGCATTTTTTCGTCACCAGCATTTTTCGTCATTTTCCGTCACCAGCATTTTTCGTCACCAGCATTTTTTGTCATTTTTCGTCACCAGCATTTTTTCGTCATTTTTCGTCACCAGCATTTTTTCGTCACCAGCATTTTTTTCGTCACCAGCATTTTTCGTCATTTTTCGTCACCAGCATTTTTTCGTCACCAGCATTTTTCGTCATTTTTCGTCACCAGCATTTTTCGTCATTTTTCGTCACCAGCATTTTTTCGTCACCAGCATTTTTCGTCATTTTCCGTCACCAGCATTTTTCGTCACCAGCATTTTTTGTCATTTTTCGTCACCAGCATTTTTTCGTCATTTTTCGTCACCAGCATTTTTTCGTCACCAGCATTTTTTTCGTCACCAGCATTTTTCGTCATTTTTCGTCACCAGCATTTTTTCGTCACCAGCATTTTTCGTCATTTTTCGTCACCAGCATTTTTCGTCATTTTTCGTCACCAGCATTTTTTCGTCACCAGCATTTTTCGTCATTTTTCGTCACCAGCATTTTTCGTCATTTTTCGTCACCAGAATTTTTTCGTCACCAGCATTTTTTCGAGCATTTTTCGTCATTTTTCGTCACCAGCATTTTTTCGTCACCAGCATTTTTCGTCATTTTCCGTCACCAGCATTTTTTTGTCACCAGCATTTTTTGTCATTTTTCGTCACCAGCATTTTTCGTCACCAGCATTTTTTCGTCACCAGCATTTTTCGTCATTTTTTCGTCACCAGCATTTTTTGTCATTTTTCGTCACCAGCATTTTTCGTCACCAGCATTTTTTGACATTTTTCGTCACCAGCATTTTTTCGTCATTTTTCGTCACCAGCATTTTTTCGTCACCAGCATTTTTCGTCACCAGCATTTTTTGACATTTTTCGTCACCAGCATTTTTTCGTCATTTTTCGTCACCAGCATTTTTTCGTCACCAGCATTTTTTTCGTCACCAGCATTTTTCGTCATTTTTCGTGACCAGCATTTTTTCGTCACCAGCATTTTTCGTCACCAGCATTTTTTCGTCATTTTTCGTCACCAGCATTTTTTCGTCATTTTTCGTCACCAGCATTTTTTCGTCACCAGCATTTTCCGTCATTTTCCGTCACCAGCATTTTTTCGTCACCAGCATTTTTCGTCATTTTTCGTCACCAGCATTTTTCGTCACCAGCATTTTTTCGTCACCAGCATTTTTTCGTCACCAGCATTTTTTGTCATTTTTCGTCACCAGCATCTTTTCGTCACCAGCATTTTTCGTCATTTTTTCGTCACCAGCATTTTTTAGTCACCAGCATTTTTTCGTCACCAGCATTTTTTCGTCACCAGCATTTTTCGTCATTTTTCGTCACCAGCATTTTTTCGTCATTTTTCGTCACCAGCATCTTTTCGTCACCAGCATTTTTTCGTCACCAGCATTTTTCGTCATTTTTCGTCACCAGCATTTTTTCGTCACCAGCATTTTTCGTCATTTTTCGTCACCAGCATTTTTTCGTCACCAGCATTTTTTCGTCACCAGCATTTTTCGTCACCAGCATTTTTTTCGTCACCAGCATTTTTCGTCACCAGCATTTTTCGTCACCAGCATTTTTTTCGTCACCAGCATTTTTTCGTCACCAGCATTTTTCGTCATTTTTCGTCATTTTTCGTCACCAGCATTTTTCGTCACCAGCATTTTTTTCGTCACCAGCATTTTTCGTCACCAGCATTTTTCGTCACCAGCATTTTTTTCGTCACCAGCATTTTTTCGTCACCAGCATTTTTCGTCATTTTTCGTCACCAGCATTTTTCGTCACCAGCATTTTTTCGTCATTTTTCGTCACCAGCATTTTTTCGTCACCAGCATTTTTTTCGTCACCAGCATTTTTCGTCATTTTTCGTCACCAGCATTTTTTCGTCACCAACATTTTTCGTCATTTTTCGTCACCAGCATTTTTTCGTCACCAGCATTTTTCGTCATTTTTCGTCACCAGCATTTTTCGTCACCAGCATTTTTTCGTCACCAGCATATTTTCGTCACCAGCATTTTTTGTCATTTTTCGTCACCAGCATTTTTCGTCATTTTTCGTCACCAGCATTTTTTCGTCACCAGCATTTTTAGTCACCAGCATTTTTTGTCATTTTTCGTCACCAGCATTTCTCGTCATTTTTCGTCACCAGCATTTTTCGTCATTTTTCGTCACCAGCATTTTTCGTCATTTTTCGTCACCAGCATTGTTTTGTCACCAGCATTTTTCGTCATTTTTTCGTCACCAGCATTTTTTCGTCACCAGCATTTTTCGTCATTTTTCGTCACCAGCATTTTTCGTCACCAGCATTTTTCGTCATTTTTCGTCACCATCATTTTTCGTCACCAGCATTTTTCGTCATTTTTCGTCACCAGCATTTTTTCGTCACCAGCATTTTTCGTCATTTTTCGTCACCAGCATTTTTTCGTCACCAGCATTTTTCGTCATTTCCGTCACCAGCATTTTTTCGTCACCAGCATTTTTCGTCATTTTTCGTCACCAGCATTTTTTCGTCACCAACATTTTTCGTCATTTTTCGTCACCAGCATTTTTTCGTCACCAGCATTTTTCGTCATTTTTCGTCACCAGCATTTTTCGTAATTTTTCGTCACCAGCATTTTTCGTCATTTTTCGTCACCAGCATTTTTTCGTCATTTTTCGTCACCAGCATTTTTTCGTCATTTTTCGTCACCAGCATTTTTTCGTCACCAGCATTTTCCGTCATTTTCCGTCACCAGCATTTTTTCGTCACCAGCATTTTTCGTCATTTTTCGTCACCAGCATTTTTCGTCACCAGCATTTTTTCGTCACCAGCATTTTTTCGTCACCAGCATTTTTTGTCATTTTTCGTCACCAGCATCTTTTCGTCACCAGCATTTTTCGTCATTTTTTCGTCACCAGCATTTTTTAGTCACCAGCATTTTTTCGTCACCAGCATTTTTTCGTCACCAGCATTTTTCGTCATTTTTCGTCACCAGCATTTTTTCGTCATTTTTCGTCACCAGCATCTTTTCGTCACCAGCATTTTTTCGTCACCAGCATTTTTCGTCATTTTTCGTCACCAGCATTTTTTCGTCACCAGCATTTTTCGTCATTTTTCGTCACCAGCATTTTTTCGTCACCAGCATTTTTTCGTCACCAGCATTTTTCGTCACCAGCATTTTTTTCGTCACCAGCATTTTTCGTCACCAGCATTTTTCGTCACCAGCATTTTTTTCGTCACCAGCATTTTTTCGTCACCAGCATTTTTCGTCATTTTTCGTCATTTTTCGTCATTTTTCGTCACCAGCATTTTTCGTCACCAGCATTTTTTTCGTCACCAGCATTTTTCGTCACCAGCATTTTTCGTCACCAGCATTTTTTTCGTCACCAGCATTTTTTCGTCACCAGCATTTTTCGTCATTTTTCGTCACCAGCATTTTTCGTCACCAGCATTTTTTCGTCATTTTTCGTCACCAGCATTTTTTCGTCACCAGCATTTTTTTCGTCACCAGCATTTTTCGTCATTTTTCGTCACCAGCATTTTTTCGTCACCAACATTTTTCGTCATTTTTCGTCACCAGCATTTTTTCGTCACCAGCATTTTTCGTCATTTTTCGTCACCAGCATTTTTCGTCACCAGCATTTTTTCGTCACCAGCATATTTTCGTCACCAGCATTTTTTGTCATTTTTCGTCACCAGCATTTTTCGTCATTTTTCGTCACCAGCATTTTTTCGTCACCAGCATTTTTCGTCACCAGCATTTTTTGTCATTTTTCGTCACCAGCATTTCTCGTCATTTTTCGTCACCAGCATTTTTCGTCATTTTTTGTCACCAGCATTTTTCGTCATTTTTCGTCACCAGCATTTTTTTGTCACCAGCATTTTTCGTCATTTTTTCGTCACCAGCATTTTTTCGTCACCAGCATTTTTCGTCATTTTTCGTCACCAGCATTTTTCGTCACCAGCATTTTTCGTCATTTTTCGTCACCATCATTTTTCGTCACCAGCATTTTTCGTCATTTTTCGTCACCAGCATTTTTTCGTCACCAGCATTTTTCGTCATTTTTCGTCACCAGCATTTTTTCGTCACCAGCATTTTTCGTCATTTCCGTCACCAGCATTTTTTCGTCACCAGCATTTTTCGTCATTTTTCGTCACCAGCATTTTTTCGTCACCAACATTTTTCGTCATTTTTCGTCACCAGCATTTTTTCGTCACCAGCATTTTTCGTCATTTTTCGTCACCAGCATTTTTCGTCATTTTTCATCACCAGCATTTTTTCGTCACCAGCATTTTCCGTCATTTTTCGTCACCAGCATTTTTCGTCACCAGCATTTTTTCGTCACCAGCATTTTTCGTCATTTTTTCGTCACCAGCATTTTTTCGTCACCAGCATTTTTTGTCATTTTTCGTCACCAGCATTTTTCGTCACCAGCATTTTTTGACATTTTTCGTCACCAGCATTTTTTCGTCATTTTTCGTCACCAGCATTTTTTCGTCACCAGCATTTTTTTCGTCACCAGCATTTTTCGTCATTTTTCGTGACCAGCATTTTCTCGTCACCAGCATTTTTCGTCATTTTTCGTCACCAGCATTTTTCGTCATTTTTCGTCACCAGCATTTTTTCGTCATTTTTCGTCACCAGCATTTTTTCGTCATTTTTCGTCACCAGCATTTTTTCGTCACCAGCATTTTCCGTCATTTTCCGTCACCAGCATTTTTTCGTCACCAGCATTTTTCGTCATTTTTCGTCACCAGCATTTTTCGTCACCAGCATTTTTTCGTCACCAGCATTTTTTCGTCACCAGCATTTTTTGTCATTTTTCGTCACCAGCATCTTTTCGTCACCAGCATTTTTCGTCATTTTTTCGTCACCAGCATTTTTTCGTCACCAGCATTTTTTCGTCACCAGCATTTTTTCGTCACCAGCATTTTTCGTCATTTTTCGTCACCAGCATTTTTTCGTCATTTTTCGTCACCAGCATCTTTTCGTCACCAGCATTTTTTCGTCACCAGCATTTTTCGTCATTTTTCGTCACCAGCATTTTTTCGTCACCAGCATTTTTCGTCATTTTTCGTCACCAGCATTTTTTCGTCATTTTTCGTCACCAGCATTTTTTCGTCACCAGCATTTTTCGTCATTTTTCGTCACCAGCATTTTTTCGTCACCAGCATTTTTTTCGTCACCAGCATTTTTCGTCACCAGCATTTTTCGTCATTTTTCGTCACCAGCATTTTTTCGTCATTTTTCGTCACCAGCATTTTTTCGTCACCAGCATTTTTTTCGTCACCAGCATTTTTCGTCATTTTTCGTCACCAGCATTTTTTCGTCACCAGCATTTTTCGTCATTTTTCGTCACCAGCATTTTTCGTCATTTTTCGTCACCAGCATTTTTTCGTCATTTTTCGTCACCAGCATTTTTTCGTCATTTTTCGTCACCAGCATTTTTTCGTCACCAGCATTTTTTCGTCACCAGCATTTTTTGTCATTTTTCGTCACCAGCATTTTTCGTCATTTTTTGTCACCAGCATTTTTTCGTCACCAGCATTTTTCGTCATTTCTCGTCACCAGCATTTTTTCGTCACCAGCATTTTCCGTCATTTTCCGTCACCAGCATTTTTTCGTCACCAGCATTTTTCGTCATTTTTCGTCACCAGCATTTTTTCGTCACCAGCATTTTTCGTCACCAGCATTTTTCGTCACCAGCATTTTTTTCGTCACCAGCATTTTTCGTCACCAGCATTTTTCGTCACCAGCATTTTTTTCGTCACCAGCATTTTTTCGTCACCAGCATTTTTCGTCATTTTTCGTCATTTTTCGTCACCAGCATTTTTCGTCACCAGCATTTTTTTCGTCACCAGCATTTTTCGTCACCAGCATTTTTCGTCACCAGCATTTTTTTCGTCACCAGCATTTTTTCGTCACCAGCATTTTTCGTCATTTTTCGTCACCAGCATTTTTCGTCACCAGCATTTTTTCGTCATTTTTCGTCACCAGCATTTTTTCGTCACCAGCATTTTTTTCGTCACCAGCATTTTTCGTCATTTTTCGTCACCAGCATTTTTTCGTCACCAACATTTTTCGTCATTTTTCGTCACCAGCATTTTTTCGTCACCAGCATTTTTCGTCACCAGCATTTTTCGTCACCAGCATTTTTTCGTCACCAGCATATTTTCGTCACCAGCATTTTTTGTCATTTTTCGTCACCAGCATTTTTCGTCATTTTTCGTCACCAGCATTTTTTCGTCACCAGCATTTTTCGTCACCAGCATTTTTTGTCATTTTTCGTCACCAGCATTTCTCGTCATTTTTCGTCACCAGCATTTTTCGTCATTTTTCGTCACCAGCATTTTTCGTCATTTTTCGTCACCAGCATTTTTTTGTCACCAGCATTTTTCGTCATTTTTTCGTCACACAGCATTTTTTCGTCACCAGCATTTTTCGTCATTTTTCGTCACCAGCATTTTTCGTCACCAGCATTTTTCGTCATTTTTCGTCACCATCATTTTTCGTCACCAGCATTTTTCGTCATTTTTCGTCACCAGCATTTTTTCGTCACCAGCATTTTTCGTCATTTTTCGTCACCAGCATTTTTTCGTCACCAGCATTTTTCGTCATTTCCGTCACCAGCATTTTTTCGTCACCAGCATTTTTCGTCATTTTTCGTCACCAGCATTTTTTCGTCACCAGCATTTTCCGTCATTTTTCGTCACCAGCATTTTTCGTCATTTTTCGTCACCAGCATTTTTTCGTCACCAGCATTTTTTCGTCACCAGCATTTTTCGTCATTTTTCGTCACCAGCATTTTCGTCATTTTTCGTCACCAGCATTTTTTCGACACCAGCATTTTTCGTCATTTTTCGTCACCAGCATTTTTCGTCATTTTTCGTCACCAGCATTTTTTGTCATTTTTCGTCACCAGCATTTTTCGTCACCAGCATTTTTTCGTCACCAGCATTTTTCGTCATTTTTTCGTCACCAGCATTTTTTCGTCACCAGCATTTTTTCGTCACCAGCATTTTTCGTCATTTTTCGTCACCAGCATTTTTCGTCACCAGCATTTTTCGTCATTTTTCGTCACCATCATTTTTCGTCACCAGCATTTTTCGTCATTTTTCGTCACCAGCATTTTTTCGTCACCAGCATTTTTCGTCATTTTTCGTCACCAGCATTTTTTCGTCATTTTTCGTCACCAGCATCTTTTCGTCACCAGCATTTTTTCGTCACCAGCATTTTTCGTCATTTTTCGTCACCAGCATTTTTTCGTCACCAGCATTTTCCGTCATTTTCCGTCACCAGCATTTTTTCGTCACCAGCATTTTTCGTCATTTTTCGTCACCAGCATTTTTTCGTCACCAGCATTTTTCGTCATTTTCCGTCACCAGCATTTTTTTTGTCACCAGCATTTTTTGTCATTTTTCGTCACCAGCATTTTTTCGTCACCAGCATTTTTCGTAATTTTTTCGTCACCAGCATTTTTTCGTCACCAGCATTTTTTCGTCACCAGCATTTTTCGTCATTTTTCGTCACCAGCATTTTTCGTCACCAGCATTTTTTGTCACCAGCATTTTTCGTCATTTTTCGTCACCATCATTTTTCGTCACCAGCTTTTTTCGTCATTTTTCGTCACCAGCATTTTTCGTCATTTTTCGTCACCAGCATTTTTTCGTCACCAGCATTTTTCGTCATTTTTCGTCACCAGCATTTTTCGTCATTTTCCGTCACCAGCATTTTTTCGTCACCAGCATTTTTCGTCATTTTTCGTCACCAGCATTTTTTCGTCACCAGCATTTTCCGTCATTTTTCGTCACCAGCATTTTTCGTCATTTTTCGTCACCAGCATTTTTTCGTCACCAGCATTTTTTCGTCACCAGCATTTTTCGTCATTTTTCGTCACCAGCATTTTTCGTCATTTTTCGTCACCAGCATTTTTTCGTCACCAGCATTTTTCGTCATTTTCCGTCACCAGCATTTTTTTGTCACCAGCATTTTTTGTCATTTTTCGTCACCAGCATTTTTCGTCATTTTTCGTCACCAGCATTTTTCGTCATTTTTCGTCACCAGATTTTTTTCGTCACCAGCATTTTTTCGAGCATTTTTCGTCATTTTTCGTCACCAGCATTTTTTCGTCACCAGCATTTTTCGTCATTTTTCGTCACCAGCATTTTTCGTCACCAGAATTTTTTCGTCACCAGCATTTTTTCGTCACCAGCATTTTTCGTCATTTTTTCGTCACCAGCATTTTTTCGTCACCAGCATTTTTCGTCACCAGCATTTTTTCGTCATTTTTCGTCACCAGCATCTTTTCGTCACCAGCATTTTTTCGTCACCAGCATTTTTCGTCATTTTTCGTCACCAGCATTTTTTCGTCATTTTTCGTCACCAGCATTTTTTCGTCACCAGCATTTTTCGTCATTTTTCGTCACCAGCATTTTTCGTCACCAGAATTTTTTCGTCACCAGCATTTTTCGTCATTTTTTCGTCACCAGCATTTTTTCGTCACCAGCATTTTTCGTCACCAGCATTTTTTCGTCATTTTTCGTCACCAGCATCTTTTCGTCACCAGCATTTTTTCGTCACCAGCATTTTTCGTCATTTTTCGTCACCAGCATTTTTTCGTCACCAGCATTTTTCGTCATTTTCCGTCACCAGCATTTTTTCGTCACCAGCATTTTTCGTCATTTTTCGTCACCAGCATTTTTTCGTCACCAGCATTTTTCGTCACCAGCATTTTTCGTCACCAGCATTTTTTTCGTCACCAGCATTTTTCATCATTTTTCGTCACCAGCATCACTCAAAACAACTCAAACAACAACTAAAAAAAAACTGAAAGGGTAAAACAACTAAAATGAAACAATGATCAATACAAAAACTGGTGATGGAAAAAAAACACTAAACAATAAAAAAAACAATTAACAATAAAAAAAACCTCAAACAACTTAATGTGAAAAAGCAGAGCCCATAAAATCACAAAATAAAAAACATTGTATGATATGTAAATTTCTTAAGCTCCTCCCCCTGGGGGTGGGCTCCCTCCATGCTCCTCCCTCTCCGACCGGATTCTTAAGCTCCTCCCTCTCCTACCGGAGCTAAAAGAGGGCGTGAAGAGGGAGGTGGGCTTCATCCATGCTTCTCGCCTTAAAAAGACCGAAAATTGAGATCTTCCCTGACCAAGATTCAAACCCACAACCATCCGCTTGTGAAGCCTATGCTTTTCTCTTGCACCACCAGGCCTTTCACACTTTACACTTTCATTGAAAGCAAACAGAGAGATCTTAATGTCATAAAAAATGTATACCCTTTTTGTCATTTATAAATTCCTTAGTTTGAGATGATCAAAACTATAGCAGTTTTGGTGTTAAATCAAGTAGGCTACATTGTTCTCACTTTGGACTGGACATTAAAAAATATGTCTGTAAAGTGTTCAACTATAGTTACTCAAACAGTGCTGTATTATGACCACAGATCCTCTTTTATTAGCTGAATTAAGTTTAAGAAAATACCACTTTGCACTCATGGCATGCAGCATATCAATCAAATCAATGATCAATTATAGGCCGAGCTCCATACTTCTTTTTGAGGTATTCTAGTGACTCAGGGATAACAAATTACGTAAGTTGAATCCAACCACTTTAATGTAATTTATTTATTGCAACCACCAACCAAAAGTGTTGCAAACGGCTGAGTTTGTAACAAAATGAGGAAACTCACACAAACAAAGAACGTTTAAATTATTTTATTAAAACCAACTTATATATATATATATATATATATATATATATATATATATGGGTAACAGGTGTCCCTCAGGGCTCAATACTAGTGTATCTTCTGTTTTGTGTTATTGTGGGGAAAGCTTTGGCTGAAAATAGCCGATCAACAAGGTCACAACGTGTCGTAGTGAGCTTGTCGACTATTTTCTGCTAAAGCTATACCCACAATACGGATACTGGGGTGATTAACAGTGCTTAAACCACTTGGTAGACGTTTGGGTTGTGTAGTTACCTTGCCATGAGGCATCTCAAAAGGTGGGCAAGAAATCTAAAATAATTGCTCCATTGATAATTAGAAATATGCTCCTCATTGAATTACATTGTATGCTGAAACAGCTCTCAAAGTCACTTTTAGCACAAACGAACGCAAATAAAGTTGATTCAGACAATCTAGAACATCACCAAACCCAGTACCGTTTGTTTTTTAAATGAAAATGCTAACATCCTGTTGATTTTGCTATTTTTATTAAAAACAAAACCCGGACTGGATCCGCGGATCTGGATCTTCAAATGGTAAAATCAGCAGGAAGTTGACATTTTTATTAAAAAAAAAAAAAACAGTACTGGGTTTGGTGATGTTCTATATTGACTGAATCAGCTTTGTTTGTCTTCATTTATGTGCTAAAAGCGTGACTTTGAGAGCCGTTTTACCGTACAATGTCAATGAGGAGCATATTTTGAATGATCAATTTCTATTCAATGGAGCAATTATTTTAGATTTCTTGTTCACCTTTGGAGTTACATCATGGCAAGGTAACTACACAACCCAAACCTCTACCAAAGTGGTCTTGTCCTTTAACAACCAAAATCCAAAAGGCTGGAGTGCTCCCAGTGAGCTTCATGGTGAGAGAGAGGACAAGAGTGAAGTCCAGCCACCTTTTTTATAGAGGACAATCCAGGTGGGCCAGATCTCCACTGATGACATACTCCGCCCTCCAATCATTCTGAAACACATGACACATGGTTAGTAACCATGACAACCACACCAGTTACCCTGACAATCCCCAGGGTTGTCACAACAATGAAATAAAAAAATAGATAGCTGTGCTGTGAACAATTTAGGCTGACAAGAAGAAAGCATTTTTTTAACGACAGGACTGTATGGCATTTTGTTTATACTAAAGTATTGTATAGTTTCATTTTTTATGACACAGTACGAGTTTAGTATGACTTTTCTCATATACTATTGTGTCAATGTAGAAACTGAATTAATAACAAGGGAGCCCACCCCGAGGGGGAGGAGCTTAAGAAATGTAAATATTATGCAACGTTTTTTTTTTTTTTTGGTGATATCATGGACTTTGTTTTTTCACATTGATGTGATTGAGAAATATATATTTTTTCGTTTAGTGTTTTTTTTTATTGTTTAGTGTTTTCACCAGTTTGTATTGACCACAGTTTCATTTTAGTTGTTTTACCCTTTCAGTTCGTATTTAGTAGTTGTTTGAGTTGTTTTGAGTGAGATTTGAATCACAAACCCCGGGTTTATGAATCACGTATTTATCTTTTCAGCCACGCTGGCATGGAAGCTACAATTGGGAACGTCATACTTAACCCACCTTTTAGAATTTAGATGGACAGTGAAAATGTTCTTCAGGAGCTTTGAATCCCAAACTTTCTGCTTTCAGACCCTGTACTTATCTATTGAGCCACACAGGTTTGGACAATCTGAATGAGAACGTAATACTTAAAATGTTCATCTTACTGTGGACACGTTTGCCTGAACATGAATATTTGAAATGTTTTATAGTTTTAGATATATACTCCTTTAAAAGTTCAGAAATGTATAATGGAGGTCGATGACAGGTTTTGGCACCTCAAAAAAACACTTTCACCTAGAAACTCCATTCACACTTTTTATAATTCATATTACTGTGGACACAAATGCTTGAACTTTTTACTTTAAAATGGTTTGTAGTTTTTGAGATATTTTTCTTTAAGCGCCCAATGCATTGTCAATGGCAATGGACATTTAGAGGTGAACCTCGCTGTTCCTTCATACTTTAGCCTATAAACTTGATTCACAATTGAAAAATTCCACCTTACTGTGGACATGTATGCTTGAGATTTTTACTTTGAAATAATTTGTAGTTTTTGAAATATTTTACTTTAAGTGCCCAATGCATTGTCAATGGCAATGGCCATTTAAAGGTGAAAAAAGTTAACAATACCGTGGGAGCCAGATTGCTCAGATGCCGAGTGTCCTGTGCTGGGATTCAATCCCATGACCTTGTGGTCTGAAGACAAGAGCTCTTCCAACTGAGCTACCCAACCACACTAAGTTCTGTACATTGACATTAGATGAACGTGATGGGTCATTCCCTGAAATTAATTAAAGGCATTTGGCTCATGCACTCTACAAGTGGGCTTAATGTCAGCAACAGCTAAGAACACAGGAGTCTATCCCTATTACAGCACTAGACCCCAGGGAGACAGACACATGCTGATTTGCCATTTCCTGGATCCACTTAGGTTCTGAATGTTGGAGCTTGCAAGCGCTTAGTTTAATGTGCTTGGGTAGCTCAGTTGGAAGAGCTCTTGACTTCAGACCACAAGGTCATGGGATCGAATCCCAGCACAAGAAATTCCGCATCTGAGCAATCTGGCCCCTACGGGTTTACTAACTTTTTTCGCCTTTAAATGGCCATTGACAATGCATTGGGCGCTTAAAGTTAAATATTTAAAAAACTACACATTATTTGTCTATTATTTCAAATAGCAGATCTACAAGCCCACAACGCGGTGTGATGCGACGCGTTGTGAGCTTGTAGATCGTCTATTTTTAAATAGCCTAGGTAAAAAATAGGGCTAAAGTGGTTAATTTATGTTTTATAATGTAATATATTTATTTATGCAAAGTAACTATAGTAACTAAAGTTTTCAAATAATTGTAGTGGAGTAAAAGTACAATATTTGCCTCTGAGATGTACTGGAGTAGAAGTAAAAGTATAGATAATTGGAAATAATCCGGTAAAGTAAAAGTACCTGAAAATTGTACTTAAGCACAGTACTTGATTAAATGTACTTAGTTACTTTACACCACTGGCCACATGGCCATGCAAGGGGTGTCTACTGTCCATCTCCTCCTCCTATGTTCTCCGTTCATCTTGAGCGATAACTGATCGTCTGATGTTTTGGGGGAGAGATATCGGTTAGCACATAGAGGCACGGGACAGGTGTTGACTTCACGCATCTCGTGATTATGCGGCAGGTGTCATTTATTGATTGATTGATTGATTGATTGAATACTTTATGAGTCCGAAATGTAAACGGCACGAGGTACAGTCAGACATTAAGCCTAAATGATAACACAAAAAAGTCCTGGGGACTCGTTTCCATTATGGTCCTATATATTCAATTTAATTCACACAATATGTACAAAGGAGAAAAGGGAAAAAACCTCAGCAGTGAATGACACCTCCTTTCTATGGGAAAATGCATTTACCTCCCCGTGTGGTCTCCTGATAGACAGTTTTTCAGGCTAGTTTTGAAAGAAACCCAGTGATTCGCATTTTTTAATGGATGGTGTCAGGGCATTCCACATTTTGGTGGCAGAATGAGAATCTTCCCACGTTTGTTCTATATTTGGCTGTGTCGACCGGTTTTGTGTGCCGTGATCAGCTCCAGGCTTGAGCAGGCATACTCTGCTGTGGAGAAGCACAGAGTCAAGGCAGTTGAACGGATTGTTGGTGGATCTGCAGCCCCACTTGGAGTTCATTAGTTTGCACAGGATGTTGTTGCGGCTTTGACGTTTTCCAGGTGTTTCTTAAAAGATAGTGTCCTATCAAGATACAGGCACAATCATATCACGGTCTTTACGGAAATGGAATTTGATTTTGAGCCCGGTTTATATATTCTGGGGGATCCCTGACCACTTAGCCATATTTCAAAACCAGTTGCAGGCTGGATACAAACTAGTGTTACAGTATGATAGGCAGGCAGATTATAATGAGGGGCTTGGGGGCTTCGGAGTGCCCATCATTCTCTGAATGGCTCACAGAGGTAGTAAGTAAGGTATAGCCGCCTTCGAAAAGGACTCTTTCAATTTTTAAGACAGAGGAGAAAAATGAGTGGGAGAAATACTTAGAATTTTATTCATTTTGATGGGGAGGGGGGCCCGCCCAGCCCAAGCGGATTCCACACGTTTGAGAATTGTGCAAAGGTGTAATAATGGCAAGGGAACGGTAGTTGGGACTTGTAGCAGAGTGGGGATTGAGTGGCGGGGGCCCTGCACAGGACACTATGTACAATTTTGCTCCTGTTTTTGAGACTGTTCTGACCTTTATGTTTTTCGGTTGTTTAGGTTTCACTTTAGTTTTGTTTTGTTTTTTGGGGGATGTGTGTATTGGGTTTTTTGTTGTGTGATGTTTGTTCCTTTTATTCGTTGTATTGTCTGCATCTTGGACTGTTTGTGTTATCATGATTATATGTTTTTTGCTGGTCAAGCCAGATATATTTACAAAGGCACTTGTTAACGTTCATCACTGCACTGCGGTTCATATAGGAACACTTTTCCATTTCGACGCCCCTCCATATCATGTGAAACTGAAAATCTTTTATAAAAAAATTAAGTCATAAAAAAAAGATGTGTTTGGACAGTTTGTGGCCATCCCAAGTGACGCTCAGTTATTTTTTCGCATCTCGGTTTCTCAGGTGGATGCTGTATAGTTGGACTTTTGATGGGTTGGGTTTCAGGTGGTTGTTATTGTATAACAGTGGATACAGAAACCTCCCCGTGGTACAGCCTGGGAAACGCTAGTTGAATGAGATAAAAATCCAATAGGATATATAATCTGATACTGCCAGTAGGCCAATTTCTGTACACTTACCTACCTACGATACTGATAGTGATCATTACGCTGTAACCCTTTTCTGAACAATATGATCTGTTATTACATTATGAACGGTTATTATATTATGTAAGGTTCTTAATGTAACAAATTATGTAACATTAAGAACTGCCCCTCTCTTTATACTTTGGCTATTCAAAATAGCAGATACAAGCTAATAGCACGGCACCGAGTGCCGTGCTACGAGCTTGTAGATCTGCTATTTTCTTTGAAAAATCTTGAAGATTTGTGCAAATCTTTGAACATATATATTTTTTTTAACAAACATTTATATATATATATATATATATATATATAATTATTACATTATGCAAAAATCTGTTTTTGATTGATGATTGTATTACATTGTGATCTTATTATTACAGTATGAGCTTTTATTACATTTAAATTATTACATTATGAACCGTTATTACATTATTAGTTGCTACAAACACTAAAGTAACGTATGTAAGGTGTGAAGGTACTGTACCCATTGATGCAATGCAGTGGGTCCTTGTTGTTTCTAGAGAGTAAATTAGGGTTATGGCAAGAGGAGGATGCAAGCCTTCACCTCCTCGCTCAACCTTTCATCCACCTTCACCGTAGACACCCATGGGATGATGCTTTGGACGGCAGCCACCCTCAGAGCTTCAGCCTATACCAACTCAATGTGGTTATTGTTATGCAGGACTCAGGAGCAAGCATTATGTCACAGTTAGTTCCTGTAGTGCAGTCCTGTAGAAAAATGGCTAGAAATTCCTTCTTCTTTAATACAGGTATTTCATCGGTGGTGGAAAAAGTACTGACATGTTTTACTTTAGTAAAAGTATCAATACTGCAATGTAGACGTACTCTATTACATGTAAAAGTTCGGAATTCAAAATTTACTTGAGTAAAAGTACAAAAGTATTGGTATCAAAATGTACATAAAGTACCAAAAGTAAAAATACAAAAATGTTTGAAAATAGTAGATCTACAAGCTCACAACGCGTCGCATCGCGACGCGTTGTGAGCTTGTAGATCGGCTATTTTCAAATAGCCGATATGCCTATATGTATAAAATAGGGCCAAAGGGAGTCATGTATGTTTTATAATATAATAATTTATATCTGCAAAGTAACTAGTAAATAATGTTTTCAAATTGTTGTAGTGGAGTATAAGTACAATATTTGTCTCTGAGATGTAGTGGAGTAGAAGTAAAAGTATTGAACATTGGAAATACTCCAGTAAAGTAAAAATACCTCAAAATTTTACTTAAGTACAGTACTTCACTGACAGTACGTCACTTTAAACCACTGGATTTCATTATGGAACAATCTACATTTAAGCACCAAACAAAGCCAATCAAAGGACAGGCTTTGTGCCAGAACTAATTATGAACTTGAAGTAATAAGTGCATGTGAATAATCATACGTACTGTTTCAAATTAGTGCCTGTATTTAGTTCTGTTGGTTTTTAATGTTTTTTATTTATTCTTTTTTGGAAATACATCAAAGATGCTTTTATAATCCATTTCTAAGGGATACATGGATTATAAAAGCATCTTTGATGCATTATGCAATTATGATGCAAGATACTAGAGGTTGTTTTATATGTTTATTTTAGCTATTTATTTATATGTAGCCCATTGATAATGTTTATCTGTTTTACACAGATGTGTAACACTTTGGAAATAAGTGAATCCTAATCAAATCAATCAATCAATCAATCAATCAATCAATCAATCAATCAATCAATCAATCAATCAATTCTGACCAGGGTGCAGAAATGGATAGCTGTACAGTGTTGTGAACTTAAAACCTCCAGGCATCATATTTAAATGCATATCACGTATAGCCCTGAAACATGACTGTCATACCATGACAGACGAGCGTCATGTGAACCATATGGCTACATCATGCAACTTTGCCTTGTGTTTACATAACAAAACAGTAATAGCCTACATTATTTTACCAATCATGTAGAGCTGCCTGCCAGCAAATTGGAAGTGTGGGAGGCTGGGAGCAAACACATGGGTACAGGTACAAGGACGTCCCACTACACTATACAGTACAATGTACAGCATACATGGGCAACTGGCGGCCCGGGGGCCACCAGTTGCTTCAGCCTATACCAACTCAATGTGGTTATTGTTATACAGGACTCAGGAGCAAGCATTATGTCACAGTTAGTTCCTGTAGTGCAGAGAAAAATGGCTAGATTTTTATTTTTATTTTTAAATACAGGTATTTATCAGTGGTGGAAAAAGTACTCAAATGTTTTACTTAAGTAAAAGTATCAATACTGTAATGTAGACGTACTCTATTACATGTAAAAGTTTGGAATTCAAAATGTATACTTGAGTAAAAGCACAAAAGTATTGGTATCAAAATGTACATAAAGTACCAAAATGTTCGAAAATAGCAGATCTACAAGCTCACAATGTGTCGCCCGGTGCGACGCGTTGTGAGGCCTTCTTCCATGTACAGTGTACATGGAAGAAGGCCTACTCAAGAAGGATGCAGGAGCGCAAAGCACCAACGAGCTGGCCGGATGTATGGAGAACCGGGATGACTGGAAGCGACGATGGGAGGGCTCGTCTGAGGATGACCTAGAGAGGTAGGCCTACTGTATTTTGGTTTGTTTGTTTTGGCAGACGGTTTGGCTACCAATGTATTTCTGCAGGTAAACTACATGAGGTGTATAAATAAGAAATTCCATAAACATAAAAATATATAAATCCATGTTGGCACAGCAACAAAAAATTAAACACACATGTTGTGTAATAGGTTGTCTGCATAGCCACGGATCACACGACGCTCGTCCGTCACGAGCGTCATGGCTGAACTTCAACTTGTTTTTGCACTTTTCCCATTTACAACCGGTATATCTACATAAACGTTCAGATTTCAAATATAAAGTGCTTACCCTATGGCCACGGATGTTATAATTCTACTCGGGTCTACAGAAATACCCGTATCTTCCGTATTGTTCAATAAAAAGCATTTTAATCCGATTGGTGACCATTTTCTCAGAATTGTCTCCATATGTTTTCAACTACGCGACCCTATTGGTTAGGAGGGGTATTGCACTCTGATACATTATAACTATGAGAAAGTGACCGCCGATCGGATTAAAATGCTTTTTATTGAATAATACAGAAGATACGGGTACTTACACCCCACCCCCCGAAGTCAATTGTAACATCTGTGGCCATGGGGTACGCACTTTATATTTGAAATCTGAACGTTTATGTAGATGTACGGACTGTAAATGAAGAAAGTGAAAAACCAGGTTGACGTTTCGTCATGACTGTTAACTTATGATATGACAGGCATGTTTCAGGTCTGCCTATAATGTCTGCTGTGAAAACAGTAGGCCTATAGAAATGTAATAATTTGGCTGCACAAATGTATGTATTGGCGGTGGTGCTGCTACTGGTGCAAATGCTCAGAGAAGGACTTGAAAGCTATACGTTAAACTGTGTAATGACTGTCCTGAGCCAACAGAGGGCAGTGGACATCAAGCTCTATGCAGGTAAGAATGAACAGGTTCATGTCTGAGCCTGTGATGTGATAAGCAGTGGTGGAAAAAGTACTACATTTTTTTTACTCAAGTAAAAGTATCTATACTGAAATGTAGGAATACTCTGTTACAAGTAAAAGTCCAAAATCAAAATTGACTTATTGAGTAAAAGTACAAAAGTATTGGTGTCAAAATGTACTTAAAGTACAAAAGTACTCATTGTGCAGAATGTCCCATTTCACAAGTTTTCAAATGTATAAAATGTATTTAAAAAAAAGAGAGCATAGAAAGCAGAGCAAAGAAAATAGCAGATCTACAAGCTCACAATGCGTCGCATCGCGACGCATTGTGAGCTTGTAGATCGGCTATTTTCAAAGTGCCGAAATGTATATAGAGCTGAAGTGGTTAATGTATGTTTTGTAATATAATAATCCAAATCTACAAAGTAACTAGTAACTAAAGTTTTCAAATAATTGTAGTGGAGTAAAAGTGCAATATTTGCCTCTGAGATGTAGTGGAGTAGAAGTAGAAGTACATAAAATTGGAAATACTCCAGTAAAGTAAAAAATACCTCAAAGGTTTACTGTACTTGAGTAAAGGTACTTGGTTACTTTACAGCACTGGTGATAAGAGGTTGTTTGCATTCTCTATGGCCCACATGGCAGGCCATTCATTTACATATCACAAGGTGTACAATATTGCTAATAATTTGCCTACAACTAACTGTACACCTTTTTTAAATAGCTCATTTGACTAACATAAGGGTCTATCTGTGTTCCTATGTAGGTTCTGTACAGTGGTGGTAGAAGTAGAATAGTAAGGCTACTAATTATTTTTGTTGTTACTTAAGTAATCAATACCACCATGTAGAAATACTCTGTAACATATAAAAGTCTGGTTTTCAAAATTTACTTGAGTAAAAGTACAAGAGTAGTGGCATCAAAATATACACTTAAAGTACCAAAAGTAAAAGTAGGCTACTCAATATGCATAATGTCCCATTTCACAAGTTTTCTTTTTGAAAATAGCAGATCTAAGCTCACAACACGTCGCATCACAACGCGTTGTGAGCTTGTAGATCAGTTATTCTCAAATAGACGAAGTGTGTATTTAGGGCTGAAGTTAATGTATGTTTTGTAATAATAATCAAAATCTACGCAGTAACTAGTAACTAAAGTTCTCAAATAATTGTAGTGGAGTAAAAGCACAATACTCTATGTGCCTCTGAGAGCTAGTGGAGTAGAAGTAAAATAACTTTTTTACTTGAGTTCATTAGTTACTTTGCACCACTGGCTCTGTGGCACTGTGCATTGTGAGTTTATTATATAAACATATAGTAGGCTAGTATACATCTAGACCTATATTGTACTGTGGGGTAGGTCAGTCATGTCATGTTCCTTTATTGGAATCCATTTTCCACGGTCTATAATGATTCGATGCACAACTTGAGGTATATGACCATTATTGGTCATAAGGTGGTCTAAATAAATACAATATTGATCCATCTTCCCATTTAAATCTGCATCAATTCCATTGCATAGAAATTATGTTTTTCACTGAAGCAGAGCAAAGAACCAATTGATTCAAAGACAGTTGTCCAAAAATACTTTATGATTTTGTAATTTAGTAACAACTTAAAAACCCTATACTTCCTTGACCGGAGTCCCCGAGGATTCTCTACACCTTAATTTATTCGCTGAAAATAGCCCCCTAATTGTAGCCTGGCTCCAGCACCTGAATCGCTAGCCTCGCAATACTGAAGTGAAAGAAACAAAATAAAAATTCAGAATAGTGTGGCCACATGGTTCATGTGGTTATTCTGTTGTTATCTCCTTAAGGTGCTGACGGGTCATTCAATGACTCATCTGTGTGCAAGTGGGAAGCTCACAGAACAAGATGACACAAAGTAAGTACTATATCAGACTGCATTGTAAAAGGTGTATTTATATAGCGCTTTTATCCAAAGCGCTTTACATAGATTGTGCATTACATTCACCCACACATTCATACACGATGGCGGAGAAAACCATGCAAGGCACCAACCTGCTCATCGGGCGCAATTAAGGGTTCAGTGTCTTGCTCAAGGACACTTTGACATCAACTCTGGGGGAGCCCGGGATTGAACTGGGAACCTCGTGGCACTGCCACCCCTAAAATTGTTCCATAGTCTGTACTCACACAGAGCAGGGGTCCTCAAGCTTTTTCATGTCAAGGAGCCCCAAATTAATATGCATTTCACCGCAGACCCCCATTTGAAAAGATTTTGTGCCAGGGACCCCCCAAACACAATTTTCAAATGTTTCACCCTAATTCTAACCCTATGTATATATGGGTTAACCCATTAAGACATATTCTACATATGCCTTCTAAATCAGTGGTTCTCAAACTTATTCGTGCCAAGGACCCCCAAAATGACATGTATTTGGCCGCGGACCCCCATCTGAAAATGTTTTGTGCCAGAGACTCCCAGAAGAGAAGATTTGTGTTAAAAAAAATCCAAATTATTCAAAACTTTTCAAACCCTTTCAAGACATACAAGCTCACAGCTCACTGTGAGCTTGTAGATCTGCTATTTTTTAATAGCCAACGCTAAAATCTAAAATGACACATGATGCTTTCCCGGTTTCGGGTTGAAACAGATTTTGATGCTATATTAACACATTTTGCAGGATGGGGACCCCATGGAAACCCCCTCAAGGACCCCCTCGGGGTCCCTAACGGACCCCACTTTGAGAACCACTGAATAATATATATACCTTTGCACACAGGCCACATTATGGGAGCGGAAGATGTGGGAGTCATAACTGATACAGCATGTCAGCAAGATGGGATGTGAATATTAGATAGAAAATATGATGATCTAAGCAAGCAGACCGTTATTCTTCTGTTGTGACTTAACCCATTCAATCCGTCATTTTAGATTCGAGCTATAACTATTATTTTATACTTTGGCTATTCAAAAAAAGCAGATCTACAAGCTCAAGCTCTATATGAACTTGTAAATCTGCTATTTATTTATTTTTAAATCGTGAAAATTTGTGTAAATATTTGAATATGTATATTTTTAAAGCGAACATTTGTAACTCAAATCTTTGCTTCTGGGAGGTACCTGGAACTAAATATTTTGAGATGGGGGTCCGTGGGCAAATACATATCTAAAAATGTTTTCTAAATCCTAACAGTATGTTGCTGTTCAGTGGTGCTCCGACTTTTCGATGTCAAGGACCCCCAAAATGATATGTATTTGGCCGCGGAACCCCAACTCAAAATATGTTGTTCCATGGACCCCCCCCAGAAGAACAGGTTGGAGTTAAAATGTTTCGCTTTAAAACACATATATATATATATATATATTCAAAGATATATACATTTTCAGGATCTTCAGGATCTTCAGGATCTTCAGGATCTTCAGGATTTTCAGGATCTTTCAAAAATAGCAGATCTACAAGCTCGTAGATCTGCTATTTTTGAATAGCCAAAGAAATAAAAAAAATGCCACAGATGTGTTCCCGGATTGAGTGGGTTAATGACGTCTTGTATTATTTGATCCTGCAGTAATATCTTGATAAAGGAGGACGAGCAAATGACATCAGAAACAGAAGATCTATATGCTTACACAGCTTATAGGAGCGAGTACATACTGTAGAGTTATCTATACATGCTTACACTGCAATAACCACTTTCAAGCTGGAATCCCTATTTCGAGCATTGTCTACAAATGAACAATGCATCGCGATGCAAAACCTTGCGAGCTTGTAGATCGGCTATTTTCGAATTGCCAAAGTTAAAGTGGTTAGACTGATTTTTTTATGCTACAATTTACTGTAACACATTTTGCTGGGTACTCCTTGGAACCCCCTACATATTTTTTTACCCAGAGAGAATGGCTGGTTAGACCAGTGGATTTCAACCTTTTTCATGCCAAGGACCCCTAAATTGATACACATTTGACCGCGGACCCCCATTTGAAAATGTTTTGTGCCAGGGACCCCCAGAAGCAATGATATCAGTTAATTTTCGATTTAAAAAATATAAATATTCAAAGATATGCACACTTTTTCAAGGTTTTTCAAAAATAGCAGATCTACAAGCTCATAGCGCGGCACTCGGTGCCGCGCTATGAGCTTGTATATCTGCTATTTTTGAATAGCCAAAGCTAAGTGGTTAAAATTGATTGTGACGCTAGTAACTAATTTCGCTGGGGACCCCCTGGTACTCCCTCAAGGACCACTGGTGGTCCCCGGACCACTGGTTGAAAACCACTGGGTTAGACACATTTACAACTTGAGAGTTGTTGATAAACGAGCTCTTGGTGAGAGAGGGTTGGGGTTATGGACAGTATCAGTTAAATTCCACTCAGCTGTTGCATGCTTTTATTTTTTTATAGCGATGGACAGTGGAAAACTGAGAGGAAGAAAGTATAATGGAGCCACTAGAGGAAGTCCTTGGTGAGATTTAATCCTTGGCCGGGTCAGAAAGTAACCCGAGTTTCTAGAGAAACACACATCAACATAGATGAAACTGCGATTGACAGCAGTAAATTATAGGAAAAGATATTTTTACCAAACAATCGGTCCCTCATCCTACATATAGGAACTCCGCTGACAACAGTCTCTTTGTTGACCATTTTCCGCTTTCTCCCTGGTTACCATGGTAACAGAGCTTTGAGGGAGGGGCCGGGACCCACGAGAGTTCAGACGGGTGAACAGGTCATATGAATTATGTATTAACCCTGACCCGGCACCTTATTTTGGCTGAGCTCTTAACTCATTCTCTCCATTTTTTGTATTTCTTCGAATCGCAGGGTTTTTTCCTCTTGTTTTCATGTGCGATTTCATTGCTGTCGGGCAGAAACCTTGTGACCTCCATATTTCATCTTTGTTATGTTTTTCATGAATGAATTCCCTATGTCAGTGATTCTCAAACCTTTTCATTTCGTGGAACCCCTGTTTACTATGCAATAGGCCACAGACCCGGAAGGGTCCATTTGGTTCCATTCGTACACTCTCAGAGTTACCAATAATTTAGCTCCCATGACCTAACCCTATAACCCTAACCCCTTCAAGGACCCATGGGGGTCCCCGGACCCCACTTTGAGAACCACTGCTCTATGTCATACTTTGAGGCATGACAGTGTTGTGCAAAAGTAGGGAAAATACATGTTGCGATGTAATCTGCATTTTTTTACAAATGTTTGAAGATTTTTGAAGATTATTTTTAAGATATTTTTTTCGCTTATTAAGTCAATAATCAAGTCATTGTAACAGGATTATTTTCTTTACAGACCATTTCAATGAATTCACCAGAATACCATACTAAAAGTCCTAAGTAATCCTAGTTGCGGAAATATGTTTAATTGGCATCAATACATAATGGCCACCAATCATTGTCAAAAAGCCATATAAAATGATGCCGAGTCCAATTTTCACTCGTCTGAGGTTTCCAAATACATTTTGAGGTGAGATATTTAGATAATATATATCAAAAATGTTTTAGCCATTTTTGAACCAATACTGTATAACAGAACTACATGCTGCAGCTGTTACCAGATAGTCCGGTCCAGGCATACCAGCATTTCAGAAAGCAATTGTAGCAATTTTTTTTGTCTCCGCTAGGCCAAGACTATGTTTTCGCCCCTGTCCGTCTGTGTGTCAGTGTGTGTGTGTGTGTGTGTGTGTGTGTGTGTGTGTGTGTGTGTGTGTGTGTGTGTGTGTGTGTGTGTGTGTGTGTGTGTGTGTGTGTGTGTGTGTGTGTGTGTGTGTGTGTGTGTGTGTGTGTGTGTGTTTCTCTCCGTCCGTTAGTCTGTGAGCAGCTTCGATCGATCAGCATGAAACCGCCCGTCCACACATTCTCCTTGGAGGCAGTCTTACAATGCTGAATTGGAACGTGGTTGCACTCTATTTTAATTGACGTGACGTGCACGTCGCTTAACACCTACACTACAGGTCACACAATGGACAATTGATATGCATCTAGGCTCATTCCTATGTTAATCCACCTGGTGTGAGTCGGGAGCCTTTGTAAACTTTGTTGAGGTGTGAATTTAAAGTTGTTTTAAATCTATGCGTGTGCCTGTGCGTGCTCCTGGTCAAATAGGTTCCTGCACGGCGTGCAAGGCCGACCCATGAGCAATGCAACCCTGCTTGGAGGCCAAGTAAAAACCCGAAATTTCTCACATCGGCCTGTTATAGCGCCACTATCTCTATAGTCACGTGATTTTTTTTGTCATGTGATTTTTCATATTCCATCCTGATTGGCTAAGATTGGCTTCCAAAGTTTGCAGGAGTGAACAAAATGCCCCAAATCATGAACACAGCGAGCGTCCGATTGCCGTGAAACTTTGCACGCACATTCCGACTCGGCAGTCAGAAATAATATCCTAAATGTTTTCAAATCGGCCTCATGGTGGCGCTATAACAGGCTGATTTCTTTGAGCAGCTACAGTAATCTCCAGAGGAGCACATTTTTCTAGTTTCACCATACATCATTTTTATGAGGTGTCTTGAACACCATACTAAAAGCCCTAAAATCCCAGTTGCGGAAATATGTTTAATTGGCATTAATCCAAGATGTCCACCAATTATTGACAATTATTGTCAAAAAGTAAAATAAAATTCTTTACAATTACTTTGAATGCTAATTTGCCTGGTCTATATATATATATATATATACATGCCCAAAATACAGACGGTCGAAAATGGCTTTGTCTATCTGCAGGTTTTATAGATATTTAACCAATGCAAAGTATTAACAAGAGCTTGTGACTAAATAATGACTACATTGGATCTACTGGAACATATAGGTTCATTTTTCCATTTCCTGAAAAGTAACGGTTTTGGACATACAAGGTTTCCACCCGACAGAGACCATTATCTGTTGCTCTGACTGGCTCAGGCGGAGGGGGGATGTGGGGTGATGAGGGGGGGGCTCATATGACACAGACTGCCCTTGTGAACTCTCTTGTGAAACACGCTTTATTTTCAAAGAAATTGAATTCCTAATTACGCTATGTGTCATACAGCGATTGTAACGCTATTTAACAACATCCTAACCTCTACCCAACCCCCATCCCCAAGATTTATGAATTTATCTTTAACCAGTGGTTCTCAAAGTGGGGTTTGGGGGACCCCCAGGGGTCCTTGAGGGGGTATACAGGGGGTCCCCAGCTAATGTGAGTTAATATAGCAGCAAGATCAGTTTAACCCACTTTAACCATGTAGCCTATACATATACAAGCTCACAACGCATCACATCGTGAAAAGCGCTGTGAGCTTGTAGATCTGCTATTTTCAAAAAACATTTTGAATATCTTTTAAATCATTTTAACAACACAAATCTTGCATGGGGGTCCCTGGCATAAAATCTCTTCATGTGGGGGTCCATACTCAAATACATTAATTTGAGGGTCCCTTGACATAAAAATAATTAAAAAGAACCACTGCTCCATAGCGTAGCATAACTCTAACAGCACGGCCCTTTGCAGGAATGTGTGATTTGTAGTTGTAATTCATTTAATGCATGATCCACAAACGAAGACGTGGGGACTCATCTTACAAAAGCTTTCAAGTCTGATCGATCGCTGTGCAGCCCCCCCCACCTCTCCGCATACTTTAATAAAACACGCTCGCTTCTATTTTCACAAACCATTTTAACTATAAATGCATTCAATAATCTTAATCAAGAACCAGAACCTTTTTGGTTCTTGTTTTTCTTTGACTTATGGCTTCAATGAAGCGCGCTTGTGTTTTCCCACAAAGAAAGGACTGCACTTCCCTTCATCAAAGAGGACACAATGAGGTTAAAGACTTTCATACTTTTGTTACAGTATATTGCAAAAAGTATCTCACTGTCTAGTTTTTTCTATGCAGCCTATATTGCAACGGGCCATGAGTCATATTAACGGTGAAAGGGATATTGCAATATTTAAGGAGAAAATGTTGATCAATAGCCTACGTCTCAGTGTTGTAATATTGTCTTGAACCTTCATTAGTTTACCCCATACAATGCAACAGTGTGTCTCTGGATTGTGTTTGTCTGTTTAAAGAAAACGGTAGGCCTACTGCTGAATAAGCTACTTAAATGGGGAACATGCATAAGAGTCATATATAAACAGGGAAGCAACGGAGAGAGATTCGATTTTTGCAACTTAATTTCACTCTCGCTTCCCTTTCATGCATCTTTAGAGGGATTCATGCCCTATGCTTTGTTGTGTATGGTATGATTAAAAGCAACAAAGTTTGGAAAACATTGAAATATTTTCGTACTTTTACTCCACTACAATTATTTGAAAATTTTAGTTACTAGTTACTTTGCAGATTATTACATTATAAAATATACATTAACCACTTTAGCCCTATTTTATACCTAGGCTATTTGAAAATAGCTGATCTACAAGCTCACAACGCGTCGCACCGCGACGCGTTGTGGGCTTGTAGATCTGCTATTTTCAAACGTTTTAGTACTTTTACTTTTGGTACTTTAAGTAAATTTTGATACCAAAACGTTTGTACTTTTACTCAAGTACATTTTGAATTCCGGACTTTTACTTGTAACAGAGTACTTCTACATTGCAGCATTGATACTTTTACTTAAGTAAAACATAAGAGTACTTTTTTCCACCACTGATAAAGAACTGACGTTGTTTGATGGCTTGATGTTTGAATTGCTTACATTGTCCATTCAAACATATAGCTTTCATCACAGTTCCCTCTTGTCTCTTTGTGTTTGTGTAGGAAGCGTCATTGAGCCTCGTTGTGGCGGTGGTGTGACCATGACGGAGTGGCTGGTACAGGATGACATTTGTCATCCCGACGGCATTACAAAATAAATGCCACGGGGTGATCGCCTGGCATTTAATTTATAGGGAGGGAACAGGATGATCCTGTTTTATCTGTCGAATGCACTCCCTCTTGTGTCTCTCTCACATCCTGGTTCTCAAAGCGGGGGTCTGGGGACCCGTGGAGGGTGCTTGAGGGGGCTCCAGGGGGTCCCCAGCTAAAAGAGTTAAGTTTAAACACTTAAAAGGATAGTTCACCCCCAAAAAAATATGTTTTCTATTGATTAGTCCCCCCATGGAGACTTCAATTCATGGATATTTTTCTAGTTTTTGTCGCATTTCTAAGCCAATAATTTGATGACCAGCGGACCGGTAGGCAGAGGTTCCGGTAGGAGACACAAAGGAGACTCTTTGTGTCTCCTACCGGAACCGCTGCCGGTCATCACATTATTGGCTTAGGAATGAGACCCAAAAAACCCCCAAAATATCTATGAATCCAAGTCTCCATGGGGTGACTAATCGATAGAAAAAAAGTCATTTTGGGGATGAACTATGGCCCTATTTTATTTGTTGGATGTTCAGAAATAGCCGATCAACAAGCTTACAACATGTCACATCGCGACACATGTTCTCTTATGGGTGTCACGGTGCGAGGCAGCCAGGCAGGTGAGGACCCAGAAGCAGAACAATGCAGGGAGGAAGGTCTAATGCAAAGTATTTATTCTGATTTAACACACAGGACTGGAACAAGAACATCACGACAACATTTATAATCAAACAAGGAACACCCACAAACACAGGGCTTAAATATACACAGGACTAACAAAGACACAGGTGACTTACTTACTTACTTAATCCTCTTCGTTCCCTGTGGAACATAAGGCTGCGACTATCTGCATCCATCTGGTCCCATCCTGTGCAGCATGTTGTGCCTCGCCCCATGTTAGGTTTGCCATCTTCCGTTCTGAGATCACAGTTCTTTGCCAGGTTGTTTTTGGCCTATCCCTCGTTTCCTCTTTCCAGGTGGGGATCATCTCAAGGCTACTTTAGGAATGCTGTTTTGATCCATTCGGAGGACATGTCCGAGCCATCTGAGACGTCTGTGTTTGATTTCCAGCACCACATTGCGACAGTTTGTCATTTTGTACAGGTCCTCGTTCCAGATCTTGTCTGTGCCAAAAGATGCAACATATCTTCCTGGAGACACCCATTGTGGAATTAATTGATCTTGTTCAATGTTCATGTCACTCTCAAGTTCAACAACTGGCCAGGATTCTGAGCCATTCAGCAAAACTGACTTAACGTTGCTGTTATACAGTTGGATCTTGTTTTTTAGGCTGTAGCCTACTGCTTAGATTTCCAGATGGTCTGGAGGCTTGCAAATGATGTGCTGCGAGCTTTCCCCGAGCCTTATACTGATGTCCCTGCACACAGGTGAACTCAAAGGCAATCAACACAGGGATTGGCTGGGAGACTAACAGGACACAGGTGGAGAAACGAGTTATCGCAGGGAGGTGAGACAAGACAGGTAGCAAACACTAAGGCAGACAGGAAACACTAGGAACAATACTACACAATAAAGGTACAAGGAGAACAGGAAACAATACGATACAGCATAATAATGTACTGTAGGAGACAGATCCTGACAATGGGGGTCCCTGGCACTAAATCTTTTCAAATGGGGGTCCGACATTTGAGAAGCAATGTAAAATACAGTACACCGGGCGGCAGTGGCTCAGGGGTAGAGTGGCCGATAGACAGCTAGATGGAAACTGTGAGGTTCCCAGTTCGATCCCGGGCTCCCCCAGAGTTAGTGTCGAAGTGTCCTTGAGCAAGACGCTGAACCCCTAATTGCTCCCGATGAGCAGGTTGGTGCCTTGCATGGTTTCCTCCGCCATCGGTGTGTGAATGTGTGTGTGAATGGGTGAATGTTATCTATGTAAGTCGCTTTGAATAAAAGCACTATATAAATTAATGCACCATTTAGCAGTGTCTCACTATGTGATGTGTGTTGAGCGTTCTGGCTGACATGCTTCACCCATGCGGTTGCTACTGTATACCCAGGTTAAGGTGAGCTTTCTCCCCCTCTTCACTGTGAAGTGCTTTGGGTATGAAGATAAAGCGCTATAAGTACTGTAAATGTAATCCATTATCATAATAATTATGTTAACCACATTCTTAACAGGCTTTTTAACAGCTACCCTAACGCTATCAGACACCTTTTAGTGCAAGGTCAGTGTAATACAAGACCGAAATAATGCATTAACCGTTTAAAACCGGGTCTGTCATTTTAGATTTCTTTGGCTATTCAAAAATAGCAGATATACAAGCTCATAGCGCGTCACAAGATATGCTATTTTTGAAAAATCGTGAGAATTTGTGCAAATCTTTGAATATATATATTTTTAAAGCAAACATTTTGAACTCATATCTTTGCTTCTGGGGGTCCCTGGAACAAAATATTTTGAGATGGGAGTCCGCGGCCAAATACATATAATTTGGGGGGTCCTTGACATGAAAAGGTTTGAGCACCACTGATATAGCAACATATCCGTTTTTCAGAAAACTATTAGGATTTAGAAGAAATTCGTGGAATCAGCCTCAGGTCTTAATGGGTTAAGGGCCGATCGCTTCCTCCTTCCGTGATACGGCAGTTTTTCCAAGATTCTGCACACCGGTGTCCATTGTTTGGATCTACTGTACGCTTTGAAGAACCATACAGTAGATCTACTGTTCACTCCGAAGAAAAGGGCAGATAATTAAAAAGCAAATGAATGCAAATTATAGACAATTGTACCTCTTATGCAGCTCCTTCAGCTTACAGGGGAGAATCCAGTGTCACCTTCATTCATAATTAAATTGAATGCTTAGTAGTAGCCTACAGATAATATTCAACTATGGAATGTTCTCTGTTAATGACTAAGTGCTTTGTCTGATGCAGAATATGCAGCATGAAAAGACGTATAGCCTCTACAGTATGTACTCGTGTGGTGGTAATACAGTATTATGAAAAATGAATGAGTACCGCACTGTACGTCTGTACCATATCTGTAACTGTACTGTATGACACAAATCAATAATGATTGATTTATGCTATGGACAGCAGGGGAGTGGTGGAAAAAGGTGGTGGAAAAAGCACTCACATGTTTTACTTAAGTAAAAGCATCAATACTGCAATATAGAAATACTCTGTAGTGGTAAGTATTTTCAGAAGATAAAAATCTTCTGAAAATAGCAGATCTACAAGCTCACAATGCGTCGCATCGCGACACATTGTGAGCTCGTAGATCGGCTATTTTGTCCGAAATGTATATAGGGATGAAGTGGTTAATGTATGTTTTGTAATAATAATCAAAATTCACAAAGTAACTAGTAACTAAAGTTTTCAAATGATTGTAGTGGAGTAAAAGAACACTATTTGCCTCTGAGATGTAGTGGAGTAGAAGTAAAAGTATAGAAAATTGGAAATGTAAAGTAAAAGTACCTCAAAATTGTACTAGTAAGTACAGTACTTGAGTAAATGTACTTAGTTACTTTACACCAGGGGTTTTCAACTGATTATGAACCAGGGACCACCACCCTGACTGAGAATCAACCTGGGGACCACTGTTGTGTTGGGAGGGGGGTATGGGCATGGTGTGGGGGGAGAAAGCCTGAAATTAAATAATGACTGTTAAGGGCTTAATTTAATTTGTTGATTCTATGTGAATTAAATCAAGCCCTTAACATTTATTATTAACTGAGATATGCTAGTGGTCCAGAGCAACAAAAAAAAGATTGAGAACCACTGATCTATTCCTTTCCCATGGTTGCCCCTACTCTGTTCTCTTAACCTTCCATATTAAACTCATGTTAACTGATTCATTGCAACTTATGTATGAGCGAGCAGACACATGCGATTGATTATTGGCACATTTCCTAATAATGGTGACTCAACCAAAATCCGGTACAGCTTCCCTTGAGATTCTAACTCCCATTTCTGTGGAACGACTTCCCAGTAACTGACAACATTGATTCGTCATTAAACATCACCAGGTAATTTACTGCACTGTTTCTCAACAAGTGGTCGATAAAATAAAATAATACAAATCTTCACTTTCCTGCATTACTAAATGCATGGTCAGGGACCACATGCAATACCTTCACGGACCACCAGTGGTCCACGGACCACCAGTTGAAAACCCATGCTTTACGCCACTGACAGCAGGGCAGTTCCTGACTCCGCAGCCTGAATGACTGTTGTTTCATGTTCAAATCCAATATTGACTGGCCTGTCCACGGCCATCTATGTGAGTGTAATGAAGGAAGACTGCAATTTGATGGCCTGCCTCTCAGAGGGGTCCCCACCCATGAAGGAAGATAAAAGCTTGACATGAACAACATAAAAGATTGATTGTCTCGGTTATTATTCTCAAATATATCACAACAGGGTCCCGAGTTGAAGTCTGAGCTTTGTGTGTGGGTCTCTCAAATAAATAATAAAGTTGGGGGCGGAGAGAGAGGGAGAGAAAGAGTGCGTGAGAGAGAATAGAGCAGCATCAGGTCTGTTAGCAGAGCTACCATCCTCTGTGGCAGCAGTTGTTATGCCAGAAGCAGGTGAATTTGAGTTGTCTGTTTTTTGTTTCTTTGTTGTAAAACCAGTGGTGTAAAGTAACTAAGTAGGCTACATTTACTCAATTACTGTACTTAAGTACTTTTTTTTTTTTGCATAATGAGTACTTTTTACTTTCAGTAAATTTTCATGACAATACTTTTGTACTTTTACTCAAGTAAATTTTGAATTACGGACTATTCCTACATTGCAGTATTGATACTTTTACTTAAGTAAAAAAAAAGGTGAGTTCTTTTTCCACCTCTGTGTAAAACTGAGGCTTGTAGGCCCCAGTAGCAGTGGCCTCTTTTTGGCGACATTTTGCCCTCAATGTATATGGGAGGTCAGCTCCAACTGGCTCACATCACTTGCCACCCAATCACTTCCCCAAAGGAGAGACAAAGCCCTAATTTTGTCATGCAAACTGTAGACATACAGAGTTATTGCCTGTCAGGAGTCTCCACAGCTGCTGACTCAAGAAAATGTGATGCAACCGACCTTGAGAGTCTTCTCCAATTACCATCATCACCCCACCATCCTCTCTCTCTCTCTCTCTCTCTCTCTCTCTCTCTCTCTCTCTCTCTCTCTCTCTCTCTCTCTCTCTCTCTCTCTCTCTCTCTCTCTCTCTCTCTCTCTCTCTCTCTCTCTCTCTCTCTCTCTCTCTCTCTCTGTTCGCCCTGTCACACTGTCATCTAACGTTTCCATTGCGCTCAGGATGTGTTTTAGGAAGTAGAAGAGACATTAGCAAATCAGGAATGCCAAATGAGGAACCTCCAAAATGTTATGAAAGACCTTGAAGTGTCATGCAACAGAGTCAACCGTTATTTAATGGCACAATAGATGATGATTGGTACTGTGTTGTTTTCTCTTTTTGTCACAGCACCAGATGCCACTGTCACCACTTGGATTTGAACCTGAGTGTCCTGCGTGGGAAACCTAACATCTACCGGTCAGTCAAAAGGAAATATTCTCTATTAGGCTTCTGGTCTTCAGGGAGGGTTACTGTATTCAATACTTTGTTGACAAATTATTGTTGCCAATAATTTGTTGCCTAATTTGTTGCTTTACTTACAATTTATTTACAATTTAGGCATTTAGCAGACTTAATCCAGAGTAATTTACAGTAAGCAAGGACTACACAAGGTCATACATCAAATGCATAGAAATAGTAATCTAGGATCATAGGTAAACCAATAACCTATCATCACTCTAACAGTAGAATATCTGGGGGGAAAATCTATAATCTGTAAAACAATGACCTGGCATCTGTCTACATAACATGCTATCTAAATTACATTTTAGCCTTTGCGTAAGCCTGCAAGGTCATCGGGCTAGAGCATGTGCTACGGGCTAAGGTGGAGTCTGAAGAGGTGAGTCTTCAGATTACGGGGGAACATTGGGAGTGAGTCTGCAGTTTTAATTGCAATGGGGGGAGTTCATTCCATCGTTTGGAAGCCAGAAGGGAGAAGAGTGTGGGACGTGTGGAGCGTTGTTCCGGATGTTTTAGTGAAGGTTCTGACAGCTTCCCTGTGACAACTGATCTGAGATCTGAGATCTGAGTGAGCGGGAGGGGTTGTATCAGGCTTTGAAGATATGGGGGTACGTGCCATACCTTTGGTTGCTTTGTAGGCCAACATCAGTGTTTTGTACTTTGTGCGGGCACAATTGATTTGGGATTTGTTTCATAATAACAATAAACATAATTAACTGCATAAAACCTAGCGTCCCTATTCTGGGTATGTAATAATAGGTTTTAGAGATATTGTGTAGAGGGAAAAAAGGAGGGGGGGGAATTATAGACCCCTGGGGGACCCCGGACAACAAAATAAATAGAGCGTCCGCAAAAACATACTGTTACAATTATCATTACTCTTTTTCAATTAATGCGACCATATGGCTCATGCCCAGAAAGTGACCAATTAAAGTGCATGCGTGTACTTAAGGAGTTTACAGTATTAATACAAGTTTATACAACCGGTGAAGCATGTTATAACGTGGTTTGCTTCAGGGAAAGTGCTATTGTGAAGGTTTGCTGTTCTGGTTCTAATACTGCCGAGTCGTTCACCTGAAGGGAGATAATTGGATGGGCCCTAGGGGGTCGGCCCGGCCGGATGTGAGGACTCCTTTAGAATGTAAAAAAAGAAGAAAAACTTTCCGCCGGAGGCGAATCGTGCGGTGTAATTCAGAAGTGCTGGGGTGTACACAGCCAATTATTTCTAGAAGCTGTGCACACGACCCTGTCCAGCAGTTTTTTGCCCCCCATGGGCAGTAGAATTGCCATACCATACAGTTATTGAGAAGGTGAGCGCACACTCTCCATTACAGCTGAACTGTAACTGTAACATTTTCAACCCTTTGACACTCCCAGGTCTCCTATAACACATTAAAACCGGTAAAGTATCTGTATAATTCTAGATTTTAGCATTGGCTATTCAAAAATAGCAGATATACAAGCTCACAGCGGGTGCAATACGTTAGTCCGACAGCGCATTCCTCCGACAGCGCAGTGCTCCGACATTAAACAGTAAACCCGAACCAAACCCGCACCCTAACCCTAACCGCACGCGGATGCCACATAGTCGGAAAAAAGGTCTGTCGGATTAACGCATGCCTCCCCTCACAGCGCGTCGCTTCGTGCCGCGCTGCGAGCTTGAACATCTGCTATTTTTGAACATTTAAAAAAAATGTTTAAAGCGTTCGAAACATGTTGAATCATTTTGAAGTAGACTCAGTTTGAGAACTACTGATTTAGCAGGCATTTGAAGAATCGGCCTCGGGTATTAATGGGATAAGCTGCCTTAGGAAAGAATGTAGTCTTTCTTCTGAAAACTCTTCCGTACACAACAGATAGACCTACTTTGCGTTATTGGCTGTGTGTCAAATTGACGGAGCCGATGATGTTTCTGGGTCACAGTCCATTGTTTTGCTTACTTCCCCCTTTTTTTCTGTTGTACCTGTCTCCGTCTGTCCCCACAGGGCTGAATTAAATTAGGCAAAAAGATCCTTGATGTACTGTAGGGCTATACCGCAGCGCTCCTCCCCTCTGGCCTGCAACTGTTTACAGAGCACATTAGAAACTACAATAGGCAATTTTAATTGTGTATGAGAGGCCTTGGGGATGGCAGCAAGCTATTGTGCGTTTGGTTTCAGCTCCACACAGTGACTTGACCCTGATTCCCACCAGCACCACCAACCACATTGTTTACTTTCCAGAAACGAGGGGGAAAAAATCCATTGTGTGTTCCTATGTAGTTATTTAGTCACAAGGTCTTAATAATTTCCATTGGTTCAGTATTTATAAAAAACCCATACAGATACACTTAACCTCTTTCACTTAAAACAATTATATACAATAATAAAGTAATAACAATAAAAACATATGCGTCACAGCTTTGTGAGCTTCTAGTTTAGCTATTGTGTGTGACACTGTAGAATGAAGAAGTAGGGCATTCATTTACAAAAAAAAAACGTAAAAAGTTCAAATATGGAGATACAAGGTTTCTGCTCGACAGCAGTCATTCGTGCTATTTAGTGTACGAAACCGTGTTTGATTTTTGCAATGAAACACATTTGAATAGACTCGGGGCGAAGTGAGTAACGGGTGATGGTGACTTCGTCATCATCGCAGATGTCAGGGTCTCTGAGAGCTGTGAGGCTAGGCCTCTGTTTCCCAAGCAGTGGGTCGTGACTCGTGAGTAAATACCCCTTTATTTTGTGTTTCCTACATTTTGTTTTGAATTATTATTAGTTCAAAAGATTCTCAAAAAAATCTCATAAAATTCACAATTTTTCATGAGTTAAAAAACGAATTCAATTGTTTTTCAAAAGAAATCCATTAAAAATGTAAAGTATTAATTTGAATATAACACTTTTAAGAAGTAGTGAAAATAGCGACGTGTTGAGAGCTTGTTGATCGGCTATTTTCAATAGTTTGGGTCCCGGGGAGATATCGTATTTCTCTTTTCTCGAGCTAAAAAGTTTGCGAACCACTGGGCTAGGCTATGTCAACACTTTACAAGGGAAAGAATTCTTGTGTTGGTGGGTGTGACTGGAGACTGTTATTGTATTATTGTGGAATATTTCATTCTCTGATATTCTGGTTTCTCTGTGTGATGATGGTAAAGATTTGTATAGCCTTCTCTGCTACAGTGTAACAAGATCCTCTACCCCTTATTTCATTGTCAATAATTGGCGTTGTTGGCAGGATTGCAGAATCCGGTAGAACTTCTACTTTAGCTACAGAGAAAAAGGTTAATTGAGTCGACTCAATAACATACGGTATGGAGGCGAGGATGTTTCCTTCCTCTTCTCCCCTGAGAAGGAATAAAGTCCATACTGTGGCATTTGAAATCGCTTCTGGTTCTGGGCTCCAGTGGGCTGCATGTATTGGACAAGAAAACAGTATCTGTAATCAAGAGAAAGATGAAAATTTAGTAAATTGAGTAAAAGAAAAATATAAATGGCCAAAGTCAGTGGTTCTCAAAGTGGGGTCCAGGGACCCTCATTGTTCCTTGAAGGGGTTCTAAATAGACTCTTACAGAGAGTGTTTATAAATGGAACCGTAAGGGTCCATTTGGGTTACTGGGGTCCTTGAGTTATGGGGTTTTGTGAACCACTGTCCAAAGTAGTTGTCTGCGGAAGATAATGAGAGTAGTTATCAATGGCAGAGCATATTAATCAATGACTGTAAGAATCAAAGGTTGTTGGGGTGATCAATGGTTGATGTTGAAAGTAATTGATTTAGCGAATACAATGGTTAAGTGTGTGTGTGCCTTTGTCTCATCTGTGTGTGAGAACAGCATGTGTTCTGTCACTCCTATGCACCCTGCACAGACTGACAGGCAGATAACTCCTCCTTCAATGAACACACTGTATTGTAGTCGGCACTGCGTTTAATGTGCCATCAAGGGTAGGGTACAGCTGGAAAGAAAACAATATACTGTACACATGTATAATACAATACACATAGTGTAAAGCATGTAGCAATAGAATAATAACTCTATATTCTACAGGTTGGAGAGTGTTCTTCATTATACAAAACATACAATGGTTGCAAACAGTAAATACATCCAGAGAATGATAGGTACATTTGTTCTACACAAACTGCACAGATCAGAAATAATAAACATAAAACATAACATACCAACAATGCTTCCGTAAAGGCAGAACTGAAAACAGGTTAACCAAACTTTTACAGGAGAAGAGAAGTGTACTGTGTGTTGTGAGCTGCTTTCAAGTGAGGACTGACTAACTGAACTGATTAATCACATGCCTGCACCCTACTTACAAACCTGTTTTATATCAACTAGACTATTTTGTTGATATAGTATATCAACAATTAACTCAACTAGGGCTCCTGTCTTAAAGGTACACAACACATTTAGAATGCAAGACAGCACAGCATGGCTGATGTGCTACTTATTACCAGTGATACAATCATAAGTATTGTATTGGTTGGAGTAAAGGAATTGCTTGTGGAGGGGGGGGTTCTCCATATTAAAAGCTAATCTTATACGTTAAATGAGAACAGAGTCTACTCGCCAAAATGTTTTATATTTTATTCAATAAGAGTTGATGAAAACTTGATCTCTCTTTATTGAAATTATTTTCCACAAGCAATTCCTTTATTCCAACCAATACAATACTTATTGTATCTCTGGTAAGTACTGTAGCATATCCGCCATGCTGTGCTGTCTTGCATTCTAAATGTGAGCATAAATTAAGGCTGTTAGCGTCGCTGACACGCGTCAAGAGATAATCATTTTAAACAGTTACCTCTCTGCATTACTCCAACTCATTTCAGAGGGTCTGTGCCACGTATCAATGCTCCAAAATAGATCTGAGCTCTGAGAGTTGCATCAACAGGTTGTGACGACTGACGAGTCCAATTGATTGCCTCCAGTGTGGCAACAGGGCAGGCATTGTAAACAACTGTATTATATTGTTGTAGTCATCTATAGTCATTTAATAGTCATCTCTATAGTCATCTACTGTATAGTCATCTATTAATCTCTAAAGTCATCTCTAGTCAGCTATATAGTCATCTGCAGCCAATCTGCAGGAGGATTGGCTGCAGATTGGTAGATTGGCTAGAAGTGCTCACGCTTCAAGCTGTGAATGAAAGGATGTTAGTGAAGCATCTTCAGCAATAAAGATGAAAGTGTGAGAGTTTCTTATTGAACTGTGATTGGAAGGCAAAAAAAGCGACGGTACGAAGTTTTAGCCGCCAGAAGGAAACTGGCGGCTAGAACTAGTTTGTTTGACTAAAGTGATAAGCCAACAAAACAGGAATGTCATCATTACTTTCCTAATGCATAAAGATATGTTGTGAATTCAGGATGTCTGCAAATATTTCACTCAGTCTGATATGATGATGATGTGTGTACAGCCTAAAGGCTGTGACAGACTGAGAGCGTCAGACACGACTGAGCAAAATCAAATACTGTTGTTTACAATGCCGGCCCCGCAGCCACACTGGAGGCAATCAATTGGACTCGTCAGTCGTCACAACCTGTTGATACATCTCTCAGAGCTCAGTTCTATTTTGGAGCGTTGACATGTCGCACACACCATCTGAAGCGAGTTGGTTGATACAGAAAGGTAACGTTTTTTTTTATTATTTTCTCTTGACACGTGTCAGCGACACTTTTCGTGTGTGGCGGCCTTAATTTATGCTCGAAGTATGAATCGGGCTTCAGACAGGTGATGCCTCTAAATTTAAGCAGCAGCAGACGGTGCACCGGAGAACGGGCTGAGATCAAAGTACACCAACGTCTTTCTGTTTAATCCCAGAATTCACACAATATTTATAGAATACAGGTTCATACGGGTTCATAATGCTAATGAGTTTCGATCATAAAGGAATGCAAATGAGTTTCGATCATTAATTAATTCCTGGCAAGACAACAGACAAACCGTCTAGTTTCAGATCCCACTTATATAATATATATATAGAGTGAATGGAACATCGACAAGAAATGTTGCTGAGGCAAAACAAGTTTATCTCTTGCAGTCACTGCAATCACATACACACTCTCGTGGGATTACAGATTATGGGAAAGTTATCGTGTGCCAGTCACACATTGTTTAACCCATTAAAACCGAGAAAGCATCGGTGTCATTTTAGATTTTTGCGTTGGCTGTTCAAAATAATATACAAGTAATATACAAGCTCACGGCGCGTCACTTTGTGCCGTGCTGAACGCAGACACAACTGAGCTTCTCTTCCTCCCTGGGAAGTCTTGAACCCCTGCAAAATATTTCCATTTCCATCCACAATGCCCTGGTGGCTCTTATTCAAACAGCCAAGAACCCAGGAATGGTCCGAGAACAAACGGTCAGTTGTCCTTCAAGGCACAAATTGCAGAGATCACCCGGTCCTGTGGTTTTGCACTTACACAACATGCAGAGGATCAGACCCTTCCTCACTAAGCAGTCTGCCCGGCACCTTATCCCCAAGCCACAGTCATCACCATAAGGCTTGACTACAGCAACTCCCTCCTTGCTGGCCTGGTATTCGTTCGAAAACTAGCCGTGTGATCCGGTTTCGAAAAAAGGAAAAAAAGGATTGTGGTTTCGGTTGTTGGTTCCAGTTGGCGTCACATTGTTTTTGTTCCCCACATAATGCCAATGGATTAGTTTAGTCTCACTAATCTTGGTACGAGTTAGAATAGAAAATGGACATACCAAACCATTATTATACCAAAAGAAACTAAATGATTATACCAAACTAAACAAGTTTTAAACTAGGGGAATCATTTTGTTCCGGCCACCTGATGACGTAAAGTTATGTCCGCTCCGACCGCATCAGAAACACAAAAATGGTATTGATCCCAGGCTAATCAAACTCATACAACTGATCCAGAATGACACGGCACACCGGGTCTTCAGCCTCCCTACATTTTCACGTCTCCCCCTTTTTTACGGTCTCTTCACTGGCTTCCCGTTGCAAACCTAATCCTATTCAAAACACTGGTAATAATGACCCATTATGCAATGAAGTGCATGTCATTGTGAGCTAGTCCATTGGCTATTTTAAGCAAAAGCTTTCCCCACCATAAAAGAAAACAGAAAATAATCTAGTATAGAGCCCTGAGGGACCATCTTGGGTTTAAAGTGGTTAACCAACACAGTCAGAATGTCTTTTCCTATATGGCACCCTGGCCAACGCTCCAAGCGTCCCAGACTCTTCTCCCCCCTGGTTCCCAGGCTGTGGAGTGAGCCCTCCCCCCTCAGTCAATTCATTCGTAGACAAATTAGGTGAAGCCGACTGTCTTTTTCTCCCGTAAAGGAGAAAAAAATGACGGAGTCGCCAGTTTACGCGAAATACGAGTGAGCGCTGTAAAAATGTCACCCTTTTGATGAAAAGCCACTGCAGACTCAATTCACATTTTCTGCCTCAGTTCGAAAACTCTTAAGACAAAAAAACTGCCTACTCCCACACACACATTTCTCTGTTTCATTTATCAATGTTTCGGTCAAACAAGGACCTTCATCAGGTCATTGTCCTGATGTATGCAGTTTTTTTGAAACTGGGATTTGGTCCCAGCACTACAAACGTTTTTGAGAGTGTCCTTGCAGTCTGAAAACTCACCTCTGCAGACATCCCTATCATAATGCTTTCTTCTCACTACTTACTCTATTCCAATAGATGTACATGCTGTTGGTTACTTGTTCATTACGCTATGTATGTTTTATACAGTATATATTATGTATACTGTATATATACTAGAGGTTCACATCTAGACATCGGGCAGCTACGCATTCCTCACTATAAGTTGCACTGTCGATCCCGATGCCCATATTATGAGATACATGAGATACAGAGATATAACATGAGATCTATTTATGTGTCAGTCCTTGTCCCATGCCCATATATGGGCATGCCCCCTTTTGTGCCCATATATGGAGCTGACTGATTTGTTTGCTCCTGATGCCATGATGACCACATTGAGGTTATATTTGGGCGCAGCTGCATTGGGAACTCCTTATATGGTGTTATGGAAATAATATATATCCAGTCGAGGTGAAGCTGGTAAGAAATATGTTTATTGGTCAAGTCCAACCGCATCAAAAACCAGCTTGTTTCTCCTCAATGTCCTGTCGCCCCATCGCCAAAGAGGGGCTGTACCTTGAGCTCACTCAGGGTACAGGAGATGGGGAAACATGCTTGTTTTTGATGTATTTAATTGACCATGCCACGGCTATTGTAGAGTCTGGTGTCCCCTCCAAGCTCTCTTAAAATAAGTCCCTCTCATATCTTTTCTCAGTGTCTACCTCTCTCCCAGGGGGTTCCATCATGACCAAGAAACAATAGGTTTGGCATGGCCATTTACATATCTTGATCAAAAGGGTTGATTCAACACGGAGGAATAAACACAAAGGAGTTGTCTTAACCCCTGAAATTTTCAGAGGTTAAGACAACTGTTGTGGGTGTGAGGCGAATGGCAACTTGATCAATATTGCCATAACAATAATCTGAGTTCCCAGAAGATTTCGCCAGCTCTCGCATACACGGGAGGGGTGAGGAAACTTCTGGGCCAGAGCCCTGGTATTTGTGGACGGGATGTAACTTACGCTCAGAATCTGAGCGGACACGCCTCTTACCGGTCTGAGAGCTGTGCAACTCGTCTAAACAGTCCGACGAGAGGAAAACAGCAGTACACAACAATGGCGGCCGCAATTTCTCAAGGAGAAATTGCTTCCCGTCGCTCCTATTTACATGCAACACCCACTGCATGTGGATCCCGCCCCCTTTTGGCTGTTGATTTGAATCAGAGCGCAGTGGCCACGCCCCTACTGTCCAGGCTCTGAGGCGAAGTCTCCCAGACTACCATAACAATGGCCCCGCCGGTCGGTCCTCCCATAAGCCAATTGAATATAAATAAATACAAAAACTAGACGCGTCGCAATTCCGGGGAAATTGCAAAGTGTGGTTGCGCTGACGCCGGTCGGACTATCATAATGTCGTCTGGACAGGTTTATCGCAGGGGTCCATAGATCACGTGTACCGATTTGTGTGAGATTTGGAAAAACATTGTAGGAAAAGGAGCAAAAAGTGTGTTTTGAAGAAAATTCAAAATGGCGGAAAATCTATCCTGACGCAAATGGGCGTGGCCTATATGGGGAGCTGCGTAATGACCCAAGACATCTAGGGAAAAAGAAATTTTGATTTTACGACCTACGGTTCAAGAGTTAAAGGCCAAAAGGTAAAGTGGGCTGTTATAGCGCCACCATGCGGCCGATTGGTGTGATTCTTTTCATAATAATTTCGCAAAAAACTATTAACCTCCCCTCCAAATCTTGTAACTGTAGCCCTTACGGTTTCCGAGAAAAAAATACTTGAATGGGAGTTTTTGCAATTCCC
>NC_139951.1:40315072-40320072 GCF_963454915.1 Gymnoscopelus microlampas
AAAAATGTTTGAAAATAGCCGATCTATAAGCTCACGTTGTGAGCTTGTAGATCGGCTATTTTCAAATAGCCAAGGTATAAAATAGGGCTAAAGTGGTCAATGTATGTTTTATAATGTAATAATTTATATCTGCAAAGAAACTAGTAACTAAAGTTTTCAAATAATTGTAGTGGAGTAAAAGTGCAATATTTGCCTCTGAGATGTAGTGGAGTAGAAGTAAAAGTACTGAACATTGGAAATACTCCAGTAAAGTAGAAAATACCTTAAAAAAATAAAGTAAATGTACTTAGTTACTTTACACCACTGGATATGCGTGCAACTCTTAACCGCTGTGGAAGGAACACTGAACATTAACTACCAAACAAACAAACAAACAAGTGAACTGAAATATGAATGAGTTCAATGATGCCATGCCTTGTTTTAAACAGACGTAAACAGAGTTAACTCCTTTTCGACCTCCTGAGACAATGTCGAGACAATGGGCCTGTCTCGACTGGCTTTTTTTTAAGGCACACAGCCAATCAGGCCAATTAGAAAAAGCTGATATCCCCCAACCCTCCGCCCACCCTATTGCGAAAGAGAAAGTGCCATCTGTGTCCCTGGCCTGTGAATCACCTTGAAACGAGATATATCAATGAGTGAGCCGTGCGTTGGCGTTCTTCATAGCGGTGGAGAGGGGCATGGTTCCGAACAGAGGGGTGAATGAGGTAGTACCGAACGGAGCTGACCGCCCACTTAACGGCCAATCGCTCCTTCTCCACAGCTTCTGACTATAACCAGCACCAGGTGGTTAACTCCTCATCCTCCTCGGACAAAGAAGCCCCCCAGCCCCTCTGTCTTCAGTGGTGGCAAAAGTACTAAATGTTTTTACTTAAGTGAAAGTATCAATACTGCAATGTAGAAATACTCTGTTACAAGTAAAAGTCCGGAATTCAAAATGTGCTTGAGTAAAAGTACGAAAGTATTGGCATTGTCGTATATCGGGTCCTGTGCTTATGGAATATGAAATGAATATGATATTAATAACATTAGAACCCAGGAATTGTTAAAGGGTATCATAACCTGAGAACATGGTATTTCCATGATTATTTGTGTGGGCTCAGCTGTAATACAAACAGTTCAGAGTTCCTGGCCATTACAGAGAGTCCAGGTGAGAGGTGAGAGTCACAACAGTCGTTCTGATAAACTTTTTGTTCCTTGGTTCAGAGGCATTGACACCCTCTGTCTTGTCTTGATCACTCAGGGCAAGTCTTTTGTATTCAATTGAACTAATCAAAGTAATCATTGTTCCTTCCTGGGCAATCAGCTACAGACAGGATATGTGTAGTGAATGGTTGGAAGCCAGGTCAAGATGATTGACTAAACAGTAAAATATATACACTTTGATTATTCTTCAGTTTTAGGTTTGCAGTGTGTAGTTAAAATGATTACGTAAAGTCTGGATAACTATGACTTGTATGGTTAACAAAGAGAAACGTCAGTTAAGGAAAATATAGTCTTCAAGTAGTCTGCTCTAGTTAGTATTATTGTCTAGATACGACAGCATCAATACTTTTCATACTTAATTATTCATTATACCGACTGTCCCATTTCACAAGGTTTCAATTGTAACAATCATTTGCATCGCGACGCATTGTGATCTTGATCGGCTATTTTTCAAATGGACAAAATATTTTCAAATGGCTGAAGTGGTTAATGTATGTTTTGTAATAGTAATCAAAATCTACAAAGTAACTAGTAACTAAAGTTTTCAAGTAATTGTAGTGGAGTAAAAGTAAAATATTTGCCTCTGAGATGTAGTGGAGTATAAGTAAAAGTATTGGAATTTGGAAATACTCAAGTAAAGTACAAATACCTCAAAATTGAACTTAAGTACAGTACTTGAGTAAATATACTTAGTTACTTTACACCGCTGGAAGCCCCCAGCCCCTCTTTCTATGAGGCATCTGTCTGCAACGGAAGAGGAAGAGAAAATGTAGGGCTTCGAATCTGAGACGTGTTTTTGGGGTCAGGTCAGTCAAAGGACTTGTCAGCACTGCGGCGAATGATGGAATGAACCGCCCTATTGTAACCTGCCAGCCCCAATAACCACCCCCCACCCCCTCCTTTTTGGACTTGGGCCAGGGGCAGGCTGTGATGGCTGCTGTCTTATCCTCTTACCTGTCAGTCTCCCACATATACCTTAACTCCCTTTGTTCTTTTGCAAACTTTTTGCTGTGAGCCCAGCCTGCAATAAGGACTGCAATACGGGGGCTACCATAGATATGTACTGTATTTCCTTTTCCTTTAAAAGCAGTAGTTCACCCAAAAAATGACTTATTTTCTATCAATTACACACCCCATGAAGCATTGAATTCATGGAGATTGTTTTTGGTAGGAGACTCAAAGGAGACTCGCCGGTCATCAAATTATTGGCTTAGGAATGCGACAAAAACTAAAAAATCTCCATGAATTCAATGCTTCATGGGGTGTGTAATTGATAGAAAATAAGTACATTTTTGGGTGAACTACTCCTTTAATAGGCCTTTGATTGCATCAACTGCAGAGGAATTGGAATAGAGAGAGGCCTTTATTTATATCTTTACAAATGGACCAGAATGAATGAATCAATATATTTTTACATTTATTGAAACAAAACAACATTCCTACTTATTACATACTGTAGCATAGCCATAGGCAATTAAAATTCAGCTGCAAACAAGATATCAACTAAAAAAACAGGATACAGTAGTCTTCCATAAATATTAATATTAGAACAATGAATTAACATTGCGCAGTCACGCTAGCATTAAACCTTAATATCAATGCCCAGTGAGCCGTGCTCTCTTCTTGTCAGTTAACATCAGCTCAATCTTGTTTTGTTTCCAGTACCTGATTCTTTTTTTTTTCTTTTTTCAAAGTGCTTTGAAGCTTTCTCTCCTGAACCCTCTCTTAAATATAAAACAGAAACAAGTCTAGTCTCCAGGTACTCGCATACATCTCAATCATATTGCTTGCAGTGGATTCATGGCAACGTGGCGGTATAACGTTGACATAATGATCCAGTGCCCAATGTGGCATGGACATAATTATGTCTATGGTGGCTACATGCTACATATGCTGCTCCAAGCCGTCACATGATAACACCATCCAGATGAGTGGCACCAGAGGACATAACATCTGGTCCATCAATCTTTGAAAAGTGGCCTGAGCCCCAAACAACCCAAAAGGAAGTGTGGCAAACTGGTGCAACCCTTAAAAGGAGTGGACAAAACTGATTTTCCCTTAGACTCCGGAGATAAAAGTGACAGCGGATTGTTGGACTTTGTGGTCCTGGAACCCATTCAGCAGTGAACTTTGGTAGTCCCCTGATTAACTACTCCCCTGATTCACTGCCTGCCCGCCTCCTGAGAGCTGCAGGGCAAAGAGGAAGGGGCCAACAACTTCTGTGGAAAACAACCCTCTTGGAACCACAATTGACAGACCACCAGATGGTCATTTTCTTGCCGTGCGTTGACAGCCAAGCAGCTCCGGGGGGTTGCTGGCCAAGCCTGGCCCTCCAGCCCAGCGGAGAGGTGATTACCACTCCACGGGCCCAGCTGTTCTTCCTGGTCACCCATATCGACAGCCTTTCCCCAGCGAACGCGCCACTGTGTCAGGGTTAGACTAAAGCTATGGAAGGACGACACCCAAACAGTTCTCTTGGGGAAGACAAAACTGCTGTTTATTAACCACCAAGCCTAACATAAATCTTCATACTGTATAACCAACTTACATGCTTGCCATGCATTTTGTTGTAAAAACAGACACAAACTGAACTTTTCAGGTCCCCTGGTTGCCACTCTCCTGCAGCTTCAAGCGCACCGTAGACGATGACACTGCCACTTTTACAGTGTTTGACAAGCTGACAAAATGTTTACAGTTAGGTGTGGTGGAGAGACACTTTGTCTCTATTTGCTGCTGCTGCTACACACTGGCTGCTATTGTAAATTGATGCTCTTCTTTTTTCCTATCACATTATTCTTGTTCATCACTGTTACTGTGCTGCTACAATGTACGAGGAGCCAAGCAAATACATATTTTAGTCTTATGTACCTAGACACAGTGGTGGGAAAAAGTACTCAAAAATGTTTTGAAAAGTATCAATACAGCAACTCTGTTACAAGTAAAAGTCTGGGAAAAAAATTACTTGTGTAAAAGTACAGAAGTATTGGTATCAAAATGTACATAAAGTACCAAAAGTAAAAGTACTAAAATGTTTGAAAATAGCATATCTACAAGCTCACAACGCGTCGCATCGCGACGCGTTGTGAGCTTGTAGATCGGCTATTTTCAAATAGCCTAGGTATGAAATAGGGCTAAAGTGGTTAATGTATGTTTTATAATGTAATAATGTATAGCTGCAAAGTAACTAGTCACTAAAGTTTTCAAATAATTGTAGTGGAGCAAAAGTACAATATTGGCCTCTGAGATGTAGTGGAGTAGAAGTTAAAGTATAGACAATTGGAAATACTCCAAGTAAAAGTACCTCAAAATTGTACTTAAGCACAGTAAAATTACAGTATTTAGTAAATGTACTTAGTTACTTTACACCACTGCCTGTACACAAGATGTAACGACAAAAAAAACCTTGAAGTTGAACTTGTAAGACCTAGGAGACAATGGGCTTTTTAAGGCTCACAATCAGGCCAATAGAAGGTGATACATATTCCCCACATTCCCCAGAAGCGTGCTGCACTGGGTGCCACTCCCCAGTGCCCACTATACCACACTGTTTTAGGATTAGGCTTTAGGATTAGAATGAGAGTTACAGTAGGTTGACGTTAATCATTCAAAAGTCCTCTCAAGTATACCGTAGCAGTACAAGTGTGTCATGTGTGTGTGTGTGTGTGTGTGTGTGTGTGTGTGTGTGTGTGTGTGTGTGTGTGTGTGTGTGTGTGTGTGTGTGTGTGTGTGTGTGTGTGTGTGTGTGTGTGTGTGTGCGCGCGTGTGTGTGTGTGATTCCTGTGTTCTTTTGTGTG
>NC_139951.1:40322572-40485072 GCF_963454915.1 Gymnoscopelus microlampas
CTAACTGGTTTCCTGTTGCAGCATATTACGTTTTTTATGGTGCATTTTTTGCTGTTCAAGCAATTCACGTACCTGCTGCATGGACCAGATCCTCATTGCTGTTGGTGCTACCTGGTGACGGCTTGCTGCTGCTTGGTGGTTGGCTGATTGCTGCCTGGTGACGGCTTGCTGCTGCTTGGTGGTTGGCTGATTGCTGCCTGGTGATGGCTTGCTGCTGCTTGGTGGTGGCTGATTGCTACCTGGTGATGGCTTGCTGCTGCTTGGTGGTGGCTGGCTGCTCTTGGGCTGGCCTGGTGGCTAGCTGCTGCCTGATGGTGGCTAGCTGCTAGCCTGGGACCAGACGAATCTGCCAGTGCAAAAAACAATTGCACTCGGCGAATTGGGTCTGGCACCGCTCCGTTGTGAATCCATTTCCTGTTCCAGACGTCTGGGGTGACCAATCAGGGCAGAGGCGTACGCTCATTGGGGCCAACGAGGCCATGGCCCGGTCTGTAAAAAAAAATCAAAAAATCAACATAACATTAGCAGCCCCTCACCCTTTAAGTTGCCTTTGTTTTCAAATGGGGCTCATTTGCATTCGGCCGAATTGTTAATGAGTGGCCATTAGAAAACCAGTTTCGCCGTCAAACCGGTTCTCCATTGCGCAGAGACGAGCACCTCTCCATTCAGAAATGTAATAGAAGAAGAACCGCCGTCCTGAAACACCCTGCCCCGCGCCTAAACCGGCGGCCTCGGTCCGTTAAAAAAAATGGGGCAGTGTGTTTTGGGACGAGCGTTCCGTTTTCCACCCGGAATGGATCGGTAATTCTCAATAGACTTTGTTGTGCGAACCCGGTCAACGTTAGAACCCACCATACGCCAGTGAATCAGGGCCCAGTATTCATGGGAGACTGTGATTGGTAGTTGCCTGTAGGTCTAACCAATTGCGTCCAGAGCCATTGTTTTGATCCCGCCCCCTTGGAGAAAAAAAAAACGTCCTCATAGAAGCACCAGACTCATATCCACGCAGTGATATAGTCTGGCTATGCGAGGCTATAGCTGCTGGCTGCTGGTGACTAGCTGCTGCCTGGTGACTAGCTGCTGGGTGCTGGTGACTAGCTGCTGCCTGCTTAGTGGTGGCTGGCTGCTGCCTGGTGACGGCTAGCTGGCTGGCCTGGTGCCTGCTGCCTGGTGCTTGAGCTGCTTGTTGCTGCCTGAAGCCTGGGCCTGGCCTGGTGTTTGCTGAGCTGCTGCCGCTGCTTCAGCCTATAGGCCACCCTGGCGACCTAGAGTTTGGGCTAGATCCGGTTTATGTCACTCATGTAACTTTCATATGCACATTTCACTCTCATGTGGTGAAGAAAACACTTACAAACACTTACAAACAAACAAGTCTGCCATCAAAGAAACTTTGATGTAAGAAAAATAAAGGATCGCAAAGATTCCTGTCAGATTGACTGCCTGCCTGCTGCGCTCAAGTGCTGCTGCTGCCAAGTGGGCATGATGGGTGGTCCGCAAACACTTTCGAGGTTTTCAAGTGGGCCCTGATCCAGGAAAAGTTTGATAATCACTGGTGAAAAACTGGTGTAGAGGGAAACAAGGAGGGGGCCTAGAGTGGGTCCTTGGGGGACACCGCTCAGCAAATGACACAGGGTTTAAATGGTTAAACCCCTGTGTTTCGTCTTCTATGGAAGATCAAGGGCAGTGTAATGGGAGCTGGCTTCAATTAGTCGTAGTATTAATAGTGTTTCTCATGTTTATGTCACGCCGACCGACATGCGGACCCCAGATGTGCCCACGACTGCTGGACATCGGGGCACAAACAGCTGCATTAAAGCATTAAACAGCACCGTGAGCGTACACCAAGGAATGTGAAAATACATATGTAGCTGATAAACGCACGAAGGCCAAGCCATAATAACATCCCCGCTCTATTGTGTCTACACAAGCTCCAGTTTGTAGATCTTCTATTTTCAGAGTGCGACACCCGAACGCGACTAAGCATAACTCAGATAAGATAAGACTGTACTCTGTGGAGTAGTTTTTTCCAAAGTTTAAACAAATATTAAGATAATAAAGATATGATATCACTGACAATGACAGACAATCTATATACAATGAAGAATAAATACATGTGCTAAGGTTAAAAATTAAGATAATAAAGATATGATATCACTAATGGCAGACAATCTATATACAATGAAGAATAAATACATGTGCTAAGGTTTGCTATTTTGATAGTTCAGATCTCAGTCCACTCCCTGGAAAATGTCGGGCAAGCGGGAGGTACTGTTAACCTCTGTCATTCTTGAGAAAACAGAAACACTTACCTTAATCATTGTAGAACAATTACAGGATACTCTTGTGATTTTTAATGCTGACGTGTGCGTGCGTGCGTGCGTGCATGCGAGTGAGTGAGAGTGAGTCAGTCAGTCAGTGAGTGCATGCGAGTGTGCGTGTGTTTGTGCCTGTGCGCGTGTAACGTGGGAATCAGTGGATGTTTTTGCAGAGAACAGGAAGGGTTTTGGAGTTAATAAGGTTAGTGTTGACAGTGTGTTTGTGTGTGTGTGTGTGTGTGTGTGAAGCACACGTTTGCATTTATATACATCCTTCCATGTGTGTGTGTGCGTGCGCGGTCTTCTGTGAATGGGAGACCTCATCTGCATGCGAGGCATGTCTGCATCTACACACTGAAGCAGTAGTGTAAAGTAACAAAGTACATGTACTCAAGTACTGTACTTGAGAAAACTGCGACGTGTTGTGAGCTTGTAGAGCTGCTATTTTCAAAGCATTTTATACATTTTGAAAACTTCTGCATAACGAGTACTTTTACTTTTTGTACTTTAAGTACATTTTGATGCCGACACTTTTGTACTTTCACTCAAGTCAATATTGAAAACAGAACTTGTAAAAGACTATTTCTACAATAGGGTATTGATGCTTTTACTTAAGTAAAACATGTGAGTACTTCTTCCATCACTGCACACACTGAAGCCCTCCAACTGAACCTGTTCCTCTGACACACAAATACACTCATACACACACACACACACATGCATGCACGCACGCACGCACACACACACGCACACAACCATGCGGACATACAGAAACACTGTCAAGGAAGGGGGAAGCACAGGGGATCCCGATCCGTCACACTGATGACATCACAGAGTGCCTGCAATACAAGCAGCTAAATAAGGGACTCCCCACTCCCTCCCTCCTCCTTCTGCACATCCCACACTACCAACACAGACACAGAGAGAGAGACATAGAGAGAGAGAGAGAGAGAGAGAGAGAGAGAGAGAGAGAGAGAAGGAGGCCTCCCAAGAGTTTCCCAAGAGAGAATTCCTTTGAGCAAGCACACACACACACACACACACACACACACACACACACACACACACACACACACACACACTTCAACAGCGTCTCCATAGCGACTGATGGCGCTGCCTGGGCTTGAGAAGGAAATGCCAAACTCAGTGCCTCAGCGGTACTCCACACACACACACGCACGTACACACACACACACACACACACACACACACACACACACACACACACACACACACACACACACACACACACACACACACACACACACACACACACACACACACACACACACACACACACACACACACAGGGTCTGTCCCACTAAAACGGGAAACCTCAGATTATCTTATCACTTTGTTAGGGTACCTCCCTCCCTCCCTCTCTCTCTCTCTCACACTCTCTCTCTGTGTTGTACTCTCCTCTGTGTATTTCTCTCCTTCCCTTAGTCCCCCTTTCCTTGCTCTCTCTCTCTCTCTCTTTCTCTCTCTCTCTCTGTGTGTGTCTCTCCTTTGCTCATACACGTTCTCTGAAGCACCTTAGAGCTATCTTTCTCTCTCTCTGTCTGTCTTTTTCTGTCTCTCTCTCTCTCTCTCTCTCTCTCTCTCTCTCTCTCTCTCTCTCTCTCTCTCTCGTCAGTGGGCTCAATGAAGTGCGACAAAGGTAAGTGATCTCTCTGGTTGTGGATCTACTGTACTCTCTCGTTTACAAACCCATACAGTAAAATCTATCATTATGGACCCAAATTCGTGAGGAGGAGAGTCGTGAGGAGGATCCATTTGGGTCAAGTTTTTAAATATCTCACTCTGAGTTAAATGAACACGTACGGGAAGATTAGAGTGTACAGCGCGTACAGCAGCATTCTGTACATTGACACACCGTCAGGTTATTAAGATCTGCCGTGATGCAATCTCATGAGTCAGCTCCTTCTGTGTGTCTTTAATACTGTACTTGACTTTGTCTACGTCAAGTAAACACACTCTGTGTGTGTGTGTGTGTGTGTGTGTGTGTGTGTGTGTGTGTGTGTGTGTGTGTGTGTGTGTGTGTGTGTGTGTGTGTGTGTGTGTGTGCGTGGGGGGGGTACCTTTGATATATAGGCCACTGTGACAGGGCTCAGAGGACGGACACAGTTCTTTATTTGAACACGCTGCTTGCTTGCCATAGTTGTTGTCATAGGTAAGGTGGGCTGATGTAGTTTATCCTGTGTGCATGCCGGTGGATTAGTTCAATGCACAACAGATGTCACACCTGGCTCTGAGTGCAATTAGTTTCAGCCTCAGACTGGGTGTGACTGCTTAAATCTGCCATTAACAGACACGTTTGGGGTGGGGGGGGATTTGACGTCAAACCAGCTGACTGGGATGGGAACGGCATGTCAAGTTGGGCACAAAAAACAGTGTCCCCTGTTTACTGCAGGTTCATAAGGTATAAGGATTGAGGCATAGGAATGCATCGGTGATGGTTACGGTTAGGGTAAGGTTCAAGGGTCAAGGGTCAAGGGTCAACTTTCTTGTCAACAGTACCAATTACAGAGTAAAAGGCACGTGAAATGCATTGTGTGCTAACCTCACAAAACAGCTGCAGCCTTAAGAAGTTAAACATTAAAACTTGTTAAAAACTCAATGTGAGCTCAGTGTTAAAAACAAAACTACATAAAAAAAATAACTAAACAACCAGAAAGTTTATAACAGTCAATATGGGTTGTGGTAGGGGTTAAAGTTATAGTGTGTGTGTGTGTGTGTGTGTGTGTGTGTGTGTGCGTGCGTGCGTGCGTGCGTGCGTGCGTGCGTGCGTGCGTGCGTGCGTGAGTGTGTGTGTGCAATGTCAAATTGCAATTGTCATCTGTGTGTGTCATGTGAACTTGGAGTGACTGTGTACAGAACATAGCAGCCAGTCTGTTTACTTATCCGGGTAATGATCAATGAGGTGTGTGTGCGTATGTTTTTCAAACAGCTGTCTACTCTCTCGTCCATGTTTTCCTGGAGTGCGGTGCACGTCACACGTCACACTGTGTGTGTGTGTGTGTGTGTGTGTGTGTGTGTGTGTGTGTGTGTGTGTGTGCATGCATGCTCACACATGTGGGGATAAGGAAAGAGAGATTGTGTCATTCAGTTTTTTGTCACAACCTGTTTCACCCGTTTCATATCTAAACCAAGGCAATACAGGGAGGCATTGTCTCTGTATGTGTGTGTGTGTGTGTGTGTGTGTGTGCGTGCGTGCGTGCGTGCGTGCGTGCGTGCGTGCGTGTGTGCGTGCGTGCGTGCGTGTGTGCGTGCATGCACGTGTGTGCGCGCACATGCATGCGTGTGTGTGTGTGTGTGTGTGTGTGTGTGTGTCTCCGTGCTATAGCCCCCGCCCACTCTCTGAGTGGACTGCCTCTTGGTCTGGTGTTGAAATGTGAGCCTAGAATATCTTCGATACAAAAAGTACCGTCCAATGAGAGTCGGAGGTGGGGTCTAACAACAAGCCAATCAGCGAATATCTGCTAAAACAAGCTGTGCGATGACATCAGATGTAGGCGGGTCCGTGGATCTTTTGTGATTGTTTTAGGGATATTCAAATCCCCTCCCCCTTGTAATCGCCGACACTGCAGCCAATTTCAGACTGAAGTTCCACGCACCTTCAGGCTGATAATAGGCTCTATGCACAGCAGCCATATTGTGAAGACATTCACAGGTGTTGCCACTGACACTAATGACGGCTCTGTTCCATTCTTGGTCAAACAGAGTAAGCTGCACTAGCCCTCCTGTTTTTGTACCTAGAGGGGTGGGTTTAACATCTCCGGCGAGAGAATGCGTGTGATCCCATTGGTTCACCGATCTGTCCGTCAGCCCCCGCCCCGTCAACACAACATTACGAGCGACGCCCACTGCACTCTGGTTGGTTGGGGAAATGAAACACTTCCTATATCGGGTACACCGACGCGCTGGTCCAGGCTTTTATTTTTTAGCAAAAATAAAAAGCCTGGAGATCGAGGCTGAACAGAGTCAGGGTGCTGATATTGTGCATGTTGGCTCACTGGAAACACTCTGCTACACCAGTGGGTCTAAAGTTGGGGTCCAGGGACCCTCATGGGCTTCCAAATGGCCCCTTACGGGTGTGTAACTCTGAGATAAGGATAATCCTACCATAATTCTAGTAACCTCTGTCTGTTTGTCTCTCTGTAGTGGTAGGTGAAGCTACCCGGTTCTCCTCACTGGCTGGAGCAATTGCTCTGATTTTGCACACAGCCATTGACCATTACCATCTGAACTTAACTGTGAAGCCCGTTTTTCGATTTCATCAAATCTCAGCTTCTTATTAGCGTTTTTGTGTAAAACACTGTCGCCATGGTTACGGGGCTGCCCAGCTATGGGACGAACTGCCTCCCGGGTTGCCAGATCATGTGCGCATATCCCCCCACGGATGCGTCGACCGGGTATGGTCTAGTAAGGATAATTCCTTTAACAGGTCCGTTAATGAAAGTCCTTGCGGTCTCGTTTCCAATAAGGGACTGTGAGCAATTAGGGGTTAAGAGTCTTGCTCAGGGACAAATTTCATTTCATCTACACATTTGCTGGCCTGGCCTGGAATCGTACCTTGGGCAACCAGGGCCTCTGGCTCCCTAGGCAGACTCGCTAACCACTCAGCTATGGCCGCCCCTGTGAGAGTGTACAGATGGAACCAAATGGACCCGTAAGTAGAGTTATTGGGGTTGTGGAAACCACTGTGCTACACTATAAATGGAACAGAGCCTTCATTAGTATCATTGGTAGCACCTGTGAAGGAAGTGATAATATGGCTGCTGTGCATGGAGCCTATCAGGCTACCACACACACATGCACCCGAGCATCAACCATGACTGAGCGCTCCCCTCTGTGTTCCAAGTCTATTCAGACAGTGACTCCTAAAACTTATAGTGATGTCATCTGTCCAAGTACCTCTCCTCAGGCAGGTGAGTGCTTGTTCACTCTGTTACTGTGTGTGTGTGTGTGTGTGTGTGTGTGTGTGTGTGTGTGTGTGTGTGTGTGTGTGTGTGTGTGTGTGTGTGTGTGTGTGTGTGTGTGTGTGTGTGTGTGTGTGTGTGTGTGTGTGTGTGTGTGTGTGTCTCTCTCTCTCTCTCTCTCTCTCTTCAGCCTTGTTATAAATCCCATTTTGTAAACAATGGAAATGCAATGAATAGTCCACTTATGAAGAAGTGGAAGTCAAACACAGTCTCAGCCACAGTCACGCCGACAAAACACACATGAGGATTAAACGTAGCTATGTTCTTATTACAGGATGTGGTTTTGCAGCTTGACGGCATGAGGAATGAAAATGATTTAGGCCTCACGTACCCCAGCCACTTTACAAGCCTTAAAGTCATGTTTTAATTAAGGCCGATGTTCCGCCGTCGCTGGTGTTGTGTGTAAACAACTTCACTAACCAGGTGGTCGATAGACGCTCTGCGAGCATGCGGGCTGCAAAATGTTTTCGGGTGTGTGTTGTGTTTCCAAAACGGAGATTGCGTCTGTGTTTTTCCGTCATGACCTAATTGATTTGGCATGGAATGAAGGGTTTGCCTTGTCAAACAACGAGTTAACCGGGAAGAAGGGATTTATCATATCTGAATCAATGAGCGGTTTGAAGTGGGATTTGAGGGGAGCTCTGGTTTTACATAACAACATAAAACGACAACACAACACTGCACCCCACACAGTCTCCCACTGTCTGTCTGTTTCTCTCTCTCTCTCTCTCTCTCTGTCACCCCCTTATTCTGTCTCTCCATCTCTCTCTCTCCATCTCTCCCTCCCTCGCATCTCTCTCTCCTGTCCCCCCTCTCTCTCTCTCTGTTTCTCTGTCTGTGTGTCTCTCTGTCTGTCTGGTTTCTCTGCCGCTTTCTCATTCTCTCCCTCTCTCACTGTTTGCCTCTCTCTCTCACATAAGCTCGCACACACACGCACACACACAAACAATGTGACATCACCCACATCTGGATGCAAGTCTCCTAACCTCCCCCCACTCATGTCCCCCTCCTCCCTCCCGCCCCCCTCTTCTTTCCCCCCCCCTGATGCTTCACCCTTCTCCCCCTCCCTCGCTCTTTCCATTTCCACCCCCCCCACCCCCCCCCCCTCTCTCTATCTCTCCATCCGCCCCCTCTCTGTCTCTTTCTTTCAGAGATGAAAGACAAGAACCCGTGGCATAGCCCTGTGACCATCCTCATCACTGTGATCGGCGTCATAGCGATTGTCGCCTTGGTTACGGTGGCGGTACTGTACAACAAGCCCCTCCTCCAAAAGTATAAGGTAGGGTAAAAAAAAAAAAAAGTCAATGCCCACTGAAATTGCATCCCTTCATCTTCAACATACAGCAACTCGTGTCTGCTTAAAAGTGTGGGTTTATACAAGTTTATACATGCCAAAAATAGCAGATCTACAAGCTCACAGCGTGTCACAGCCTAGTATACAAGAGTAAGCTAGAGTCAGTGTTGGTTGCCATGTTACTAAAACAACAACAAGCCCATTCGTTGAGCATAAGAGCCTGTACAGTTTTAGCAGGAGCAACAGACCAAATATGGGCGCAGGTCAACATGACCTTAACCTGTGGAACTCCACCAATCCACTGCCAAATAAGGTCGGAGCATACCAAGAGTGATACTGAATCCTCTATACTAGTGGTTCTCAAACTTGGGTCCGGGGACCCCCAGGGGTCCTTGAGGAGTTACGTGACTGTAACAAATGGAACCAAATGGACCCTCACGGGGTCCATTTGGTTCCATTTTGTACACTCTCAGAGTTAAGATTTCATAATATACGTAGATTGGGGTCCCAGAAATATCAAATGGTGTCAAATGGGGGTCCGTGGCCTAATGCTTATTAAACTGGGGGTCCTTGAAATCAAAAAGTTTGAGAACCACTGCCTGTCTTCTCTCTACATTAAATATTGTCACTGGAAATAGACGATCTACAAGCTCACAATGTAGATCTGCTATTTTCCTGCAAAGGTTTTCCCCACGATACGGATACTGGGGTTTAAGTGGATAATAGACAGCGGTTCCCAACCTGTGGCACGCGGCCTGACCACTTAACACGGCAGCCGTGTTAATAAGTGGTCAGATGGGTGGGCCGCGAACGCCTTTTGAGACTTTCAAGTGCATCCATAAAAGGTTGGGGAGCTCTATAAGAACACAGATTTTGACCGAAGGTGCATTTTTCAACGACAAAATGCTGTCATTTGTTGTTGGCAAGCGCAGCTGGAGCTTCACTCTAATTGTGTTTAGGTTTACAAATCAATAGGGAAGTAGGAAAAAAGTCCAGACTAAGCTCATCTTCGTCCAAGCATGGAACGGAGGACAGAAGAGTTGATTGATGGCTCGCAACCACTTAAGCCCTATTTTCTACTTCGTCGTGCGACAGCGGTGCTATTCAGTAGCCAATCTACAAGCTCGTACATCAGCTATTTTCACTGTTATTTTGAAAAAACAATAAATTGAAAATGTTATGCTATAACGACATAACACAAAATAGGGACCCCCAGGTTGAAAGTGGTTATTATAATCTCTCCCTTTCTCTCTCTCTTCCCCCTTCCTTTTCTCCCCTTCTCTCTCCCCCTCCCTCTACCAGTATGGGATAGTGCTGGACGCCGGTTCCTCCCACACGGCCATGTATATGTACCGGTGGCCTGCAGAGAAGGATAATAACACGGGCCACGTTGAACAGATCCACTCCTGCAAAGTCAAAGGTACGCGCATGCTGTCCATGTGAAATTACACAGTCACTGATGTATTAGCACAAATATGCACAACACGCACGCACGCGCACGTGCAGATAGACATGCACAGACACCCACATAGTTCAGTGAAGTGATTCACCCACTCAAGCTAATACTTACATTAAGCAGATTAATCGTACATACATACGGTATATGCTTACTTTTACAGGAGCCATGTACAAACATAGCAATACTTTTCACTGAACACACACACACACACACACACACACACACACACACACACACACACACACACACACACACACACACACACACACACACACACACACACACACACACACACACACACACACACACACACACACACACATACATAGATAGACATACACAGACACGGGCCACATAGTTCAGTGAAGTTAACTGATACACCCACTCAAGCTAATACTTATTAAACAGATTTATCATGGTTACTTTTACAGGAGCCATAGAAACCATAGCAATACTTTTCACATTGTGTCAGAAGGGGAATTAGTCTCTCCTATGCATCATGACTGAACAATTTTTTGGGTTATCTAACAAAGCGCCATCCATCCATGCATACTGCATGTATATGTTGCGTTAATCCTCGTGGAATTTACATCTGTACAAAGGTTAAGCCTGTTAAGTGGAACACACACACATGCACTTGCACACATGCATGCGCGCGCACAGCATGGGTAGGTCTGTTGACGATAAAACCAAGCACGTCTCTCCCCAGGGTTTTTAGAACACTCTTTGAACCATCCATGTCTTTGTAGGCAATAATAATACAGAAACGGGGCTGATTTGGGTGAGAAGAGTATTCCCTTTTGTAGTAATGGCCCATGGGAAGTCATTTGGGGCTTTAGTAGGAAGTACATGGTAAAAACACAGACGATCGCATGCTGGTTCTATCTAATTTGGCTATTCAAAAATAGCAGATGTACAAGCTCATAGCGCAGCACTGAGTGCCGCTTTTGTAACTCAATTCTTTGCTTCTGGGGATTCTACAAATGTCTTCTAAATCCTAACAGTTCTTTTTTTTTTTCTTTACGTATGTTGCAATAATGTGTTTAGAACACTCTTTGAACCATCCATGTCTTTGTAGGCAATAATAATACAGAAACGGGGCTAATTTGGGTGAGAAGAGAATTCTTCTTTTGTAGTAATGGCCCATGGGAAGTCATTTAGGGCTTTAGTGAGAAGTACATGGTAAGTATACACAGACAATCACATGCTGGTTCTAATCAGGAGTCTCGTCTAGTCTCAAACTGTGTGCCGTTGGGCAAAATCCACAGGAGTTATTCGGGGACGTCTAGTGTCTAGCCAATGATGCAGAAATTTTAACCCATTAAGACCATGAGGCTGATTCAGGAAAATGTCTTCTAAATCCCTTGTTTTCTGAAAAAAAATATGTTGCTATAGCAGTGGTGCTCAAACTCTTTCATGTCAAGGACCCCTAAAATTATATGTATTTGACCGCCGACCCCCATCTCAAAAATATTTTGTTCCAGGGACCCCCAGAAGCAAAGATTTGAGTTAAAAATATTCGATAAAAGAATGATATAAACTTAAAAGATGTTAAACTTCAAAGTTTGTTTATTTTGCCAGTGTAGTGTTTTAGAACCCAACCTGAACAGAGTTCTATGATGGTTGTTTTATTGTGGATTTATGATTATTGTTGAGGAAGCACTTCACACATTTTCAATCATATCTTCACTATGATTGGTCCTCACTACGCTACGAGCTTATACAGTATATCTGCTATTTTTGAAAAGCCAAAGTATAAAATAACGGTTAAAGTGGTTATAGTGCTATATTTACAGCTAAAATGACAAAGATGCTTTCCCGGACTTAATGGGTTAAGGTGGCAGAGAACAACATTAGCATTCTTCTTGTTTTCACGGGTTTCGTTTCCAACCCAGATGACCTTCCTGTTTTATGACCCTCCATGTCTGCAGGTCCATATCTAAAACAATTAAGGCTTTATTTGTGTTTTGTAATCGCTTTATGATACATTTTTACGATGCTATACAGTAGTTACTTTACGGTTGCAGGCAAATATGCAACTATCGCTTCCCTTATCACTTAAGCCCTATTTCATACCAATAATGACAGATCGTTTTTAGTTTACTCATACTGTTACTTTCACTAATGCACATATAAACTTGTATTTATGTGCATATCTTTACAACACACTCCACAAATCCAGATGCTTAATTCTTGGCCCTCCATATTCTGCACATTTCCTGTTGCTGTTAAGTGGTTTCACCTGTGCTGATGCCAGCTTTATATTTTATCAGCTAAAGTGGTATTACCTGTACTAGTGCCAACTTTATCCTTTATTTATTAATTTAAATTTACATCCAGTATTATCACTGTTATTATCTTGATGTTTATCGTGTTGCTGTTAGCACAGTCTTGTTGTGGACCATTCCACACCAACATTTCACAGCATGTAGATTTTGCGAGATAAATAAACAACCAGGTCTATGAAAACAGCCCAAAAGAAGTGACTACAGGCCACATGAGCAAACCTATATGCATCGGATATTTGTAAATAGCCGATATACAAGCTCACAACTCGTCACAACTCGTCGCAGCGCATGAAAATGTTTGAGGACCACTGGTTTAAACAACATTTATGAAACGAGCCCAAATAAGCAACTACACTTTAGAAACAAGCCCCCAAAAAAACGCAACCCACAACTACCAATTCTTACAAGCAACTTTACAGAAAAAAACAAGCCCAAAGTCGCTTATAATAAGCAGACCTGGCAACGCTGGTACCCGTATGAGTGAGAGACACGTTATTGGCTGTGATTGACAGTTCTCGTTTTTGCAACTGTGCCTAAACCTAACCTTAACCCTAACCCTAACTTCAAACTATGCCTGCCAGGGAGCCAATCAGACACGGGTAAGGCGGGTCTATCCTATAACGTTGGTGCGATTCATAATCAGGCGGGACGTCCGCCTACAGTAAAATGTGGACCACTAATGGTGGTTCCTACTTGTACTTTCCTGCAGGTGGAGGTATCTCCAGCTATGCAGCTACACCGTCGGGTGCCGGGGAGTCTCTGACAGTCTGCATGCAGGAGGCAGTGCACCTGGTGCCGGGCAGCAGGCACCACGAGACCCCCCTCTATCTGGGAGCTACCGCTGGCATGAGGCTACTCAAGTACGGTACCATAGTAACCCTAACCCTTTACATGAAACTAATAGATTGCAGCTTTAACAATAGTGTCAAGGAAGGTGAGATTAATATAGAATTCTAGATGAATACACAATCTGGTTTCATGTTTGCAAGCATTGGAGAGCATCGTCAGGAACCCATGATGTTAGGACCCAAGTGCAGGAACTCAAATGCAGGAGATGATCGAGGATCACGTTACCGATGAACGATACAGATCAACGGCGATACAAATTACACACGCAAACCCAGAATACACTCGTAACATACACAATTTACGCAAAGCACTCTAGTTACTTACACAATAACTGAACTCCAACATACCACAGGCAACAGATAGCCTTACTCCTGACACATAACTTATGACCCAGCAATGAACACATAAAAGAAAAGTCTTTATAATCTCAGGAGGTCGTCACCCAACCGGGCTCAGCTGGTCTTATGCAGCTTCACCGTCGGGGGGCCGGGTAGTCTGAACTGAACTCAAACATGCCACTGGCAACAGATAGCCTCCTGACACATAACCTATGGGGAGTCTGAACTGAACTCAAACATGCCACGGGCAACAGATAGCCTCACTTCTCCTGACACGTAACTCATGATCTGATCAACACTGAACAAATAAAAGAACAGTCTTTATAATCTCAGGAGCTCGTCACCCAACCGGGCTCAGCTGGTCTGGTCTTCACAGGTGACGGCGCACAGGGCAATCAGACTCTTGGCCTCATGGAGAGGGTACTAGTACAGGAAGATTGTCTGAGGTGAAATAGGAGCAGGGCGAGGGAGGGGCAGAGGCACACTCAGTGGGAAACGGTCACATCAGGGACAAAACAGGGCACACTGGACACTGACAGAGGCCGTGATCATGACTAGATAAAAAGAAATGTCCTTCCCGATAGCAATTCCGCTATCGGGAAGGACATAGACTGGCATACTCGCCGATACCGATACCAGCATTTTAAGCAGTATCAGCAGCTTTTCCGTTACTGGTATCGGTATGGAAAACAACTCAATCATGACAAGCACATCTTGAGGCTCAGCATCTCCCAGTACGTTGGTACAGATACTAAACAGGCCAGATGTTATCTTTTCTCTCAAATGCCTTGTTGCACCAGCCTCTACCCCAGTGATTCTCAAATCTTTTAAATTCGAGGATCCCCAGTTTACTCTGAGAGTGCTGAGACCCACAAGGGTCCATTTGGTTCCAAACTAGGGTTGTCCGATATTGGCTTTTTTACCGATAACCGATATACCGATATTGTCCAACTCTTAATTACCGATACCGATATCAACCGATACCGATATATGCGGGGATTATTGTGATTAGGGTAAGCTCAAATTCACACCACACACACCATATACAGTAAAAACTCCTGTAACTTATTTATAAAGCAAAAAAAAAAAAAAAAAAAAAAAAAATTTTTTTTTTTTCAAAAACCGATACCGATATTTTCCCGATATCAATTTTTATGCTAATATCGGCCGATAATATCGGGAGGCCGATAAAATCGGACATCCCTAATCCAAACTATATAATGATTTGTGCCCGGGACCATCTGGAACCTCCCCAAGGACCCTTGGAGGTCCCCCAAACCCGCTTTGAGAACTGCTCTAGCCTAATACCATATAGGGCTATAGTTATATTATGTCTTTACCTTACTGCACGATAAGCCTCAATAGAATGGAATGTTCCCCTTTGTGCACACAGGATAAGATATTAACATATACATATACCATTACCATATCATATTTAACACAGCGAAAGCACAGCAAAGATGAGTATACTGGTCATTTCCATCATCCTTGTAATGTAAACTCTGTAATGTTGTTTACATTGGCAGTCTCTCATAATGGACATGAAGGCAATGCTAACTGTATCATCACATAAGCACTCTAGCCTGGTGTGATATATACTGTCACTGTCAGGTACAAACCTTGTATCTCCATGTTCCATCTTTTTAGTTTTTTTTCATAGATTAATAATCTATTTTTACTTTATCTTATGGCAGTGTCGTGCAAAAGTAGCGGTAATGGACATTCCGCAAGCTCACTATGCATCTTGTGAGCTTTTTTTAAAAGCCAACCTTACAAAGGATTTTACAGAATATAAAGCATAAACCAAATGAACCATGAAGCCCTATAACCAGTGATTGGTCACCCAAAAAAGAGAACCTTCAACTCAATAAACAATAAATCCCCGACAGTGACGATACACTATATACTGTCTAGCCATAGTTACATTTGTACTTGAGCTTCACTGCCAAGTCAGTGCATGTATTACTGGCAACTCCCTCGTGCAGTGGCTGCCACTTTATAATTTATGGCTCTGAGCGCATTGATTTGTATGCGGGAATAAATACATTATTTGTGTGCTGTGTGCGTGTGTGTGTACTTGTATTAATTTACTTGTGAGGGCCCAATGTTTTCATGGTCCTCACAAGAAAAGTTTGTCTTTCTATGGTCACGCACCCAAAATGTTCTAAAGCTCAGATAGATTATAGATAGGCTATTTTGAGTGCACAACAGCGGCGTGAAATTAAACTCAGACTTTAGGGTTTTATGATTAAAAATGGCAAAAATGTAGAAAAAGAAATGGCATTTATAAAATTACCATCCTAAAATGTAGATGTCCCGTGTGTGTGTGTGTGTGTGTGTGTGTGTGTGTGTGTGTGTGTGTGTGTGTGTGTGTGTGTGTGTGTGTGTGTGTGTGTGTGTGTGTGTGTGTGTGTGTGTGTGTGTGTGTGTGTGTGTGTGTGTGTGTGTGTGTGTGTGTGTGTGTGTGTGTGTGTGTGTGTGTGTGTGTGTGTGTGTGTGTGTGTGTGTGCGCGCAGTATGGAGAACGCCTCTGCATCAGAGGAGGTGTTTGAGGCCGTGTCGAGCGCCTTGCAGACGTTTCCCTTCTCCTATCAGGGAGCTCGCATCCTCAGTGGCCAGGAGGAGGGCGCCTTCGGCTGGGTGACTGTTAACTATCTGGACGACCGCCTCAATCAGGTCTGTGTGTGCGTGCATGTGTGTGCCTGTGCATTTGCGTGTGTGTGAGTGATTATACATGCATGTACTGTACTGTATGTTGCATAGTCAGCAGTCAGCACTGTAAAAACGGCCCAAAAGGTCCATATGTTACAGGTTTGTGTACATTTCTGTATGTATAGTGTGTGTGTGTGAGTGATTATACATGCATGTACTCATTGTACTGTACTGTATATTGCATAGTCAGCACTGTAAAAACGGCCCAAAAGGTCCGTGTGTGTGTGTGTGTGTGTGTGTGTATGTGTGTGTCTGCATGTGCAGGTACTTGTCTGCATGTGTGCATGTAAACTTATCTGTGTGAGAAATGATGTTTGCCTGTGCTGCAGGCTTTCTTGTGTGCGTGCATGGGTGTGTGTGCGGTGTGTGTGTGTGTGTGTGTGTGTGCGTGCATGTGTGGCACGCGCACACACATTCCTACCTTCAAGGCAAGGCAAGACTAGCACATTTCAACATGGCAATTCAATTGTGGTTTACATAAAACATTAGGCGAAGTAAACACATTATAAATGGACTTTTGAATTCAGTAAAAAGAAAGAAGTAAAAATAAAAATGCTTCATGGGGTGTGCAATTGATAGAAAATACGTGATTTTTTGGTGAACTACTCATTTAATGTGATAGTAGGCTGACTGTTAATTTGGCTGTTAATATGCAGGCTTGGCTTGTGGTTTGACCGATTGACCAATTCGATTTAAAGCTGAACCTTCTTGCTCTTTTTGGTCTGCGCCACAGGGCTTAAAGACGACAGGAGCTCTGGACCTGGGCGGAGCCTCCACCCAGATCAGCTTCGTACCCGAGAACTACGCCGGCACAGAGTCGCCCAACAACTCTGTGACCTTCCGCCTGTACGGCAACGACTACATCCTGTACACACACAGCTTCCTGTGCTACGGCAAAGACCAGGTGCTCCGGCTAGCGCTGTCGCAACAGACCCAGGTACAGGCACAGGCAGTGGTGGAAAAAGCACTCAAATATTTTACTTAAGTAAAAGTACTAATACTGAAATAAAGTAAAAGTTTGGAATTCAAAATTGACTTGAATAAAAGTAAAAAAGTATTGGTATCAAAATGTACTTAAAGTGTCAAAAGTGAAAGTACTCGTTTCGCAGAATGTCCCGTTTCACAAGTTTTCAAATGTATAAAATTAATAAACATCCTTTGAAAATAGCAGATCTACAAGCTCACAATGCGTCGCATTGCGACTCATTCAAATAGCTATTTTCAAATAGCCGAAATGTATATATAGGACTGAAGTTGTTAATGTATGTATAATAATAATACAAAATCTACAAAGTAACTAGTAACTAAAGTTAAAAAGTACAATAAAAGTAAAATATTTGCCTCTGAAATGTAGTGGAGTAGAAGTAAAAGTATTGAAAATTGGAGATACTCAAGTAAAGTAAAAATACAGTACTTGAGTAAATGTACTTAGTTACTTTACACCACTGGGTACAGGCCACCAGCTCTCTAATATAATGCTTGATACTGAAAATAGTCGATCTACACGCTCACAATGTGACACGCAGATATGACACGTTGTGAGCTTATAGATCTGCACTTTTGGGCATGCGATAACATCGCACGGTGGTGCATAAATTAGACACAATGCTCTCGTCTACAGATATTCCGACATTTTGGACTTTACTTAAGGTCTTATCTTGGAGATTAGCAACCTGATATATGTAGTAAAAAAAGTAAGTAAGTCCCAAGCACTCAAGAAATGTCAGGAGGAGGAATGTGGATACAATTAACCTTTCCTTTCATTTGAATTTAAAAGAGCTGTATAAAGTGATATTTTTGTTAAATTGCCCTATATTCCCATAGCAATCATTGTTATAGAGTGTTTGTTCAGTAACAAGGGTCTCACCAGCTCTTAGGTAAACAAAAAATATATTCAGTTCAGGATACCAATTTCATCCAATTACGAGAGAGACTCAGAAAATGGGATAAACAAGTTAAATTGGAAGTGATGAAAATTGGAACACAATAAAATTGAAGCTGATCAATGGGTTCTCTCTCCTTAATATTGTAGTAAAATTGGCATTCCGACCTGAAAATGTAAAAGAGCTGGAGAAACGGGGAGACCCCCGGTTACTGAACAGACCCTAGTCTATAACAATGATTACTATTGCTATTACTTTTTCCCCAATGTCCCAAGATGATCTTTGATCTACTTTTGCACTCAACTCGAGCACCAAGCTGAATCCTATGCTGCTGATGTCAGGAATGGGGGGAAAAACCCGGCCTCAGCACTGGCAGGCTGAGGGAAAAAACTACCCAAAGTGTTCTAAAAAAGGCTGATAACTCAGTTGCAGGGACACAAAAAAGAATGAATTTGCTGAAACAAAGTTTTAATCTCAAAGGAGAAAACGCAAAAGTTCATTGATTGACAAAAGTCACAAAAAGGTAAACCCACTGAAAAGTTATTTTGAAGGCTTAATGTCCAACTCAAAATCCTCACAAGAATCACAAAAAGCAAAGTAAAAAAAACTATCTTTTGAAAGGCATGAGGGATTCAGGGAACAGCTAGGGGCCAAACAGAGTTCACACATACAGTAAACACTAAGCAATGAACTGAGGAAAAGGCAGGGTTTAAATACACAGGCAAACAATCAGGGCAATAGAGTACAGAAGTCCTGACGTCACTCGTTCATCCCCTGGTTCGTAAAGTAATTTCTCTATGGAGAATAACATTGGGTCATCTTAGAATCGTCTCATATAAGAATTGTGGTCCAAAAATAAACAAACTGTCTCGGCGATATTGTCAGGGAGGTGGCTCTGTATCGTTTATGATAGTCAGTCACTTATATTTGATACAGTCTGTTTCTGGCGAAAACGTAACTAATTCGGCGGAAGTAACATTATCGTTTTCTCACCGTCAGTTGATGCTTCATATCCATAAGAGTCAAACCGCCGGGGTCATTTGTTTATTTTTGGAACACAGTTCTTATTTGACACGATATTAAAGACATCTATGGGAATTCAGAACGGGGGTGGAAAACCGCAAACCAGGTAGGATGTTTAAATTACGTCAGACTTCGGTGCTCGATGACAATGAAGGTTAGGACACAGGTGAGGTGGGAAACAAGGAGGTGTGGTGGGTAATAAGCAGGCGAGCAAAAACAATAAACACAAGTTAAGAACAGAAAATGTCCAGAACGACCATCAAAACCATAGACGTATAAAGGTAGACGCCTCCTCCGACTCCGCCGCCATATTAGAGGGGGCACGCTTCCTGACTCCTGGTCTTTTCCGAGACTTGGCAGATTCTAGTTGTATAAAAATACAACAGGATATTTTTATACAACTACATTCTGACAAGTCCCGGAAAAGACGCGCTGTGATTGGCCAAGAGTCAGGAAGCGTGCCCCCTCTAATCCGGCGGCCGCGATACAGGTCTCTCCAATGAACTGCAGGCCCCAACCAATGACAGCTGATATATGTAGTGTTCTCCTCTTTGTCCCCCAGGCAAGTCCGAGCACAGTATCGGACCCATGTTTCCACCCTGGCTACAGCGAGCCCAAGAAATACTCCAGCGTCTACGAAACCCCGTGCACGTCGAGCCGGAAGCCCCAGGCGGTGCCCGCGGAGTTCACCCACACGGGAACGGGGAACTTCGCAAAGTGCCAGGAGAAGTTGAAGAAGGTCTTCGACTTCTCCAAGTGCAGCTACAGCCAGTGCTCCTTTAACGGCGTCTTCCAGCCAAATTTGAATGGCCCTTTTGGGGTGAGTTCCATTCTAGTCACACATGATGTATCAATCGTTTCCCTTGTACTGTCGGCCCTCTAAGCCAGTGGTTCTCAACCTTTTCAGGCCGTGACCCCCCCAAAATAATCATATTTGAACTGGGGACCCCCCCAAACATAATCAAATTTGAACTGGGGACCCCCCCGACCCTGACAAGTACTTGGAATTGTAGGAATTGAGGCATTACATTTAGTTTGACTCAGTTCCCACAGATAAATATTGTGAAAATATCAGATTTACAGCGGCTATTTTCATTTTTTTCCCTCTAATATTATTTTACAATTTGACCAATGTTTGACCAGTTTTTATGGTGTACTTTGTTGATTACTTTTGATGCAGTAATGGTATTTTTTCAATTCTTTTCATTTTAAGGGTCCTTAAATTGTCACTTTACTGTCATCTGGGGGTCCCGACCCATAGGTTGAGAACCATACAGTCTGGGGGTGTCGTTCACGGTGCACATAAATGGTATTTTAGGCAACAGACACTGACAGTGCCGCTTGTTCACCAACCCCCCAAGCCCCCCCCCCGCCCGATTTTCCCAAGGCCATTCCTGGAATTTGAACTTTCAACCTCTCAGTCACAATATGGGCCCTGTCCTGGTAAAAATGCTAAAAATGAATGGATACCAAGAGCGAGCGTTAAAGAACGTAAATACGGAAACATGTTTTCCAGATTGGTAACGGAAACATTAGTAATTCCCTCAGTATCCCGGCCAAACGGCTGTTTGGGAAGCAACGGCGGACAACAACATCCGGCTGGGCCGGTGGGCCTGGCTAATAGCCTCATGAATCAAACATGACACAGTGACTTTCAGCGTTGAATACTACTACACACTCATTGGAAACTTTAGTCGTATCTGGGTTACTGGGCCTGTGTGTATGTTACTATAGCGCTGGTTAATCAGTGCTTTTCTGTCACTCTTTGCACATACTGGAGCATTGGGAACCCAAAAGCAGGACAGCCAGACAGGTACAGTAGTGTTCAAAACCCATGGTTGGGTGTTTTCATACAGGTTAACAGCATAGACACTTATTTTTAACTCTATGCACAGACACCACAAACAAACTGACATGATGCGACACCGAACAATGACCCGACAAGGCAGTGCCGCTTTAGACTCCACAGGGGCTCTACGCAGGATACGGGACACATGCACGCGCGCGCACGATTTTTTTTCGGGTTTCCCGCGGATAAAGTTACTTTTTTTGTTACTTTATTTCGGTTTTAGTGTGCTGCGCAGCCTGCGCTGATGTGAACGCAGTAATGCACGTTATTTTCTGCTGAAGGGAGGGGGCGGAGAGGGGGCCTCTTTGATCGGCGGGTAGGCGGGGCCCCACGCAACCTGCGTAGTGTGCGTGTAGGGAGAAGCGGCCCTGCGACAAGGACTGACTGGGGAACAGTGTTGCCAGATGGGAAATGTTGAATTATTGTACCGGAGGCTTAACATCATCATATTTGAAAGAAAACTATCGTACACAGCCAAAATTGCGTATTTAGTGTAAGAAACAACCTTGTTTGAGACTCCTACGTGCCAAAAGCGCATCACATATGCTGCATGGAAGCAGACAACTTGGATCTTGCACAAATAAAAGCCAGAAACTGGACTGGAAAGACACAACCGGTGTATTTAATGCTTCCAAGTACAGATCTAGGGTCAGATTTACTGATTTACTGACTTATTTTGCAAAGCAAAACCAGATCCTGAACCAGCAGCCAGGGAATTTGGGTGATATGGCGAAATTATCGTACATTTTGGCATTTTGGGCATTATTGATCGTACATCGTACAGAGGGTAAAATTATAGTACAAATACGATTATCATCGGACATCTGGCAACACTGAACAGAACAGACCACAAGCAAACTGACATGATGCGACACCAAACAATGGCTTGACAACGACTGACTGGGGGAACAAGACAAATATACACATGAGGGCTGATTACAATGAGATACAGCTGGGGTTAGACATGGACACAGAACCATGAAAACTAGAACATGAACATAGAAATGGAAAACGGGCAAAGTCTGTGACTGTGACAGCTTTCTCTCTCCAGTATTTTGTTTTTGTATAGTCAGCAGCACTTTGGTTGTTTGTTGAACGTGCTCTCTAAATAAAAAATGACTTGACCCATGACTCCGTTCATCTCTCCTATGGCTGCAGGCCTTTTCCGCCTACTACTTTGTGATGAACTTCCTCAACCTGACCGATACCTCTGTCCCTCTGGACACCGTCAAGAAGGCGCTGACAAGCTACTGTGCGACGCCTTGGGACCAGGTTGGGAACATGTTTTACACAACATCATTTTCATCCAGCACATCTATATTGCATACATGCCCCAGGGGTCCTCGAGGAGTTACAAGTTCGTAACTCTGTGAGCGTACATGTGGAACCAAATGAACCCTTACAAGTCCTTTTGGTTCCATTTGTACGCTCTCAGCGTGTCTCCTAAAGCATTGGTTTTCAACCTTTTTGGCATCAAGGACCCCAAAATGTACACATATTAGCCCACGGACCCCCATTTGAAAAGATATGCCAGGGACTCAACCATTTTGATTTCTTGGGAGTCCCAGTCTACGCTGTATCATCATCATTAGTGTTCATTTAACTCTGAGAGTGTACAAATGGAACCAAATGGACCTGTTAGGGTCCATTTGGTTCCATTTGTACACTCTCTGAGTTACAGACACATAAGGGTCAATTTGGTTCATAACTATTAATTTGGCTGGGGACCCCCTGGAACCCCCTGGGACCCCCTCAAGGACCACTGGTGGTCCCCGGACCACTGGATGAGAACCACTGTCCTAAAGGAATGAACGAGGACTTTCCAATCAACCACTTTTTATAATTTAACTATTTATAACTCTTGTTGCCTAAGATTAATTTACCTGATCATTTAAAATTCTGTTTTCTATACGTTTTATTAATCAAGCTGTCCATTTGTGTTTTTTCCACTGTTCTGTGGATATGTAAATGTTGAACACTGTATCTATTAGATTGTTTCTATCTGATTACCTTGCGGTGTTGTTCCACCCACTGATTGATAGCGTGACCTGTATGTCTATTTAAGTGGGTGAGGTACACACTTCTCGAGTTTGACCCGATGAAGAGCTTTGGCTCTAAACGTTGTCAATAAATTACATTGGAGTTGGAGCAGATGAGTGTGTGGGTTTCTTTTTCTTCTACGCTCTCAGAGTAAAATTTGCAATTAGGATTTTACAGTGTAGATTGGGGTCCCATGAGACAAAAATCCTATCAAGTGGGCATCCGTGACCTAATGAATATAAAGGTTGAGAATCACTGCCGTACATTAATGTTAATATGATCTGTGTGTGTGTGTTTTGAACAGATAAAAGCGGAGCACCCAAACGTCAAAGTGAAATATCTGGCTGAGTACTGTTTCTCGGGCACGTACATCCTCACGCTGCTGACAGACGGATATAACTTCACTGAGGACAGCTACAGAGATATTAAATTCATCAAGCAGGTCAGTAGATCACAGACTGCTCATATCCTCTCTCCTCGCCCTGGGTTATATCCTGTTTCCTGACCTTTACAGTAAACCTTTGGCAGGGGGTAAAATTGTATGTGTGTGTGTGTGTGTTCCTATAACAAACAAACGCATCTCTATACCACCACGCGCTCTTACCACTCTCCAAATAATCTGTTCAATAAATCAAAAGGCAAGCAGAAATAAAAGCCAATTTATTTTGTTGACTCAGAAAAGGTGACAGACATTTCGGCTATCCACCATCTGTCACCTTTCCCAGGGCATGGACAAATTAAATTGACTTTTATTTCTGAGTGCGACTGTCCATGTTTTTAAAATGTATTTTGCGTGGTCCTATTTATAAAAATTCCAATAAAAATATTCCAACATTTTAATTATTGATAATGATCATAAATAATGATATTTATTATTATATACATTTTTTAAAAACTTTTTTACTTTATATACATTTTATACCAATGTACATGCATGTAGAATACTGTGAGGTTGAGTGAGAGTACAAACGTGATCAAATATTGACCTGTGGACACACAGGAGACGTCTCTGTAGGAACGTTCTCAGTCTCCAAGTGACCAAAACAAGTTGTCAAGAGACTGAAGCACAACTTTGATAATGTCCAGATATGGTAAGCCATCTTAGGAGGAGAGCTAGCTAGCTGTCTGTTCTCTTGGGAGGAGTTCAATAAAACTATAAAAGTTTAGGACACCTTCCACCATCTTGTCATTCTGTTTAGTCTTGCATAGCCAGACGATCGAATTGTCTGGCTATGCAAGGGTATTCTCTGTTGAGTATGTGGTGTTAACACTCAATATTGAGCCACGCTTATACTAAATATAGCAAAAATAAATATTGTATCAATCTTTATTCTCAGCTGGCAATAAACTAGGATACAACTAAATTAATGTAATAGTATAATACTGCTCAGAATTCTACTGTCACTATAATGTCCAATAATATTTCCAGATGGATAACTGTTGCATAATATTACATTAGGATACGACTGGGTACCAGACACCTTGATTACACTCTGGAGTTTATGAACAGACTTTTGATATATAGTATATTGGCTTGCCTTGATAGATTCCTCTTTAAAAAAAATAGTAATTTCAGAGTTGGGAAGCTTCGAATGCTTATCATGAATTGATGTCAAAGTAACACAAGTGCAGGCAGGGTTCCTTCAACATTCAGTAATTACAGTGAAGTGTACAGTAGTCAAAAATGCAAGCACTTACTGTAAGTGCACCTCAAGGCTGTGCTGATAATTATGAAGTGGTTTGAAATGCTGACAATCATATCATCAAATGGAATCACTCAACTCCTGCTGAGAACCTATCAACTCCTGCTGAGAACCTATGTACCCCTAACCAGAATGGGGGGGGGGGGCTATTCCCCCTATGTAGTGAGGTGGGGGTCCCCTCTAGGAGGGCTATTTTATACTTGTAAAATGTGGAAATATAACATCCTTGATCCTTCGAAAATGTTGATGGCGTGCCAAAATAGGGATGCAAGGTTGAAAGTGGCAAACCCCACCAGCCACTGGTGGGGTGGGGGATCGTTCAAGGAGGAGGTTGCGATAAAATTATGTAACACTGACACTGACTGCAGTACATACAGGTCATAACTTGATAGCCAACACAAGACACCTGTGTCCAACATTCCAGTGACTAGACTAGATAGACATCAGAGGAATTGTAGTCTCAAATGTAGTGTACAAGAGGCCATATTCAACATCAAGGGAGTTGTCCTAGACCTAGATCCTCTATTTTTTAAAGATTTTGACACATTTTGAAAATAATGAGTACTTTTACTTTTGGTACGTTAAGTATATATTGATGCCAATATGTTTGTACTTTTGCTCAAGACGCTTCTTTTAATGCAGGCACTTTTTGTTTAACTTTTTCAGTCAGACAACTCTTGGATTGATTGAATAAATATATTTATTGAGCATAAATAATATATCTTGCGTATGAATATTTATAAACATATTTGGCGTCAAGGCTCGGTCTCATTTCATTCAGTCCCTGCAAGCATGAAATATTGATTTGCCAAATAGATCTTACAGGGAATGAAATAGACCCTCCATAAGGGAATCGTATAGAAACAGAGCCCACAGGTGGATGCTGGGGTGGTGGTGGGAGCACAAGAAAACTTCATAGAACAGAGTACAAAGCAGCAGCAACATAGCAGAGCAGCAAGATGGCAGAGCAGCAGCAACATAGCAGCAGCAACATAGCAGAGCAGCAAGATGGCAGAGCAGCAGCAAGAAGAATGAGCAGTGAGCAGGGAGGTTTAAATAGCCCCGCCCCAATCAGATGGAGTGAGCATGTGACTGATCAGCTGATCAGGAATTGGCACAAACTGGAGGCGTATTACTTTATGGTAATTGGATTCTACCAAGCCCCTCCCTGCCTGCCTTACAATTGGCTCAATGAAAAAACAAGAAAACAAGGACTCCACCCCCAGAGTGGGAGCCTTGTCACATTCTAATACAGCCAAAAACCCTAATACAGCCAAAAACATTTTAACTGGTCTGGTGGCGTGCCTCGTTGAGCATTGAACTGTCGATCTCCAATCCCCCTGCTGGCACTCTTTTTCCGACAACCGCAGACCTTTTACAGATAAAGTATAGTTTTGGACCGCGACGGAGGCGCGCCGTCTCAAGCGAACTTGAGCCACGAGAGGCACCGCCGAAGCCAAAGCGAGCGAGTCGTCCTGCCGAACGTTGCGAAGTTTGCTTGAGTCGACTCAGCGCCGTCCGAGTTGTGTACTGATAGGCACAGAATCGTAAATCATGTTTTGGGGTAAGCATTTGCCCCAACTGCCACTCAAAGTGACTACTGGCCAATCAGAGTGCGTCTTTTCTGGGACTTGTCAGAATCTAGTTGTATAAAACTATCAAGGGAACTAGCTCTGCAGGCTTCGCATCATTCATTTTGAATACCGCCACTTTACTTTTTGTTTTACTTTTACCATTGTTGTAATAATGCTACTTGTACTTACAGTAAGTAAAAGATCAGCGTTGTAGCTCCTCTCACAACATTGATGACACAGGTCGGGTTCTTTATAAACGGGCATTTATTGCTTCAGGCATTCTCCTCATCCCTCAGTCATGCCGTGAGAACTATATGTTCACAAAAAAATAATAAGCACACAATCAACAACTTCCACAGTACATAACATACATAACCAAAGCATACATAAATGAAAATACAATGACATGTAGAAATGCTCACTGCACAGGTTAAGTGTGTGCATCAAACAAAAAAATAGAATACCTCGTTGGCCGCTTGTTGTGGAAAAGAGGTTCTTCGTTCTTTTGTTGCTTAATGTCCTTAAGAGTATCCTTTTGACCAACTGTCCTTGGTTTCAGACGTCTTTAATAACTTTAGCAGCGCGATATCACATTAAACTGCAAGTTTCCAGAGCTTAGTCAACAGGTTTGTTTGCACCACCTGTCAGTAATGACATGCAATCATGCATCAATCAATAATGGTCCGGTGTGTGTGCTACTGACAGACAGGGAACTTTGTTCCGCCCCAGAAAGTTTTAATCACATCATGTTTTAACATTTTTAACCTTACATGAAATCAACTATGAACCAATTATTTATTTAAATCAAGAAATTAGGAATGATACCTTATAAACTTAATGACCATAAATGTTCTGTATTTTAGCAATTTTAGTATTTTGTTTGTATTTTAATAACGGCACTTACAAGCGTGCTTCTATCCAACCACTGGTGTTAAAACTCTACACATTTCTCCTTCGTGTGTCTTTAGATCCGAGGCAGCGACGCGGGCTGGACACTGGGCTACATGCTGAACCTGACCAACATGATCCCGGCGGAGGCTCCGGACGCGCCGCCCCTGCCGTACGCCAGCTACGTGTCCGTGGTCACCCTGATGTCACTGCTCATCTTCGTGGTCTTCGTCATCAGCATGCGTCCCTTCTGGCCCCGTTGCTCCAAACAGCCGCACATCATATAGACACAAAGCATGGAACGGAACGGAACGGAATGGTCTGCAGCAGTGGTTCTCAAACTTTTTTTTTTCAAGGACCCCCATAACTCTGGGAGCGTACAAATGGAACCAAATGGACCCTTACGGGTCCATTTGGTTCCATTTGTACGCTCTCAGAGTTACAGACCTGTAACGGGTCCATTTGGAACCCCCTCCTCAAGGAACCCTGAGGGTCCCCTAGGACCCCACTTTAAAGGAGTAGTTCACCCACAAAATGACTTACTGTATTTCCTATCAATTACACACCCCATGAAGCCTTGAATTCGTGGAGATTTTTTTTGTTTTTGTCGCATTCCTGAGCCAATAATTTGATGACTGGGTCATCGGTCAATAGGAGACTCAATTGAGTCTCCTACCGGAGACTACGCCGGTCATCAAGTTATTGGCTCAGGAATGCGACAAAAACAAAGAAATCTCCATGAATTCAAGACTTCTTGGGGTATGTAATTGATAGAAAATACGTTTTTTGTTTTTGGGTGAAACACCGATCGGTCTGCAGGATGGGGCCAGTGTGCAATGTGACTCAGTGTATATGTACAGATGTGTGCGTGCATGAACGTGTGTGTGCGTGTGCGTGTGCGTGTGCGTGTGCGTGTGCGTGTGCGTGTGCGTGTGCGTGTGTGTGTGTGTGTGTGTGTGTGTGTGTGTGTGTGTGTGTGTGTGTGTGTGTGTGTGTGTTTTGAGTGTGTGTGTGTGTGAGTGTGTGTTAGGGCTGGGCGACATGGACAAAATCAAATATCACAATATGTTTTACCAAATACCTCGATGTCGATATTGTGACGATAATATCAATCTTTTTCGTTTTTTCCAAAAATGTTCAAAAATAGCAGATCAACAAGCTCACAATGCGTCGTGTGACGCATTTTGAGATTGATGATCGGTGCTACTTTTAGCTATTGCTGAAAATGTTTGACCACTTTTGATAGTATAATAATACAGCTTAACCACTTAAACCCACAGTTGACTGTGGAGTCCCCCAGGGCTGTATGCTAGGTCCTCTTCTTCCCCCCCCCCCCCCCTCAACACCAAATCTCTTCAGCCAAAAAATAGCCGATCTACAAGCTCACAACAACGTGTCGAATGTTTGCCCCACAGAATAAGGTCCGCTATAGAGGGTTCATGTGGTTAAGTGGTTAAAACCAGGAAAAGACAACACTTTAGCGGCCGTGTCCACAGAGAGAACGCCTTATGAGCGCTTTGGACATCATTGTCCGTAGAGCACCCAAGTCTGACGTAATTTACGCATCCTACTGTACCAGGGTTACGTTTTTGTTTTTTTTCTCCCTCATTCTGAATTCCCATAGATGTGTTTAATATCGTGTCATATAATAACTGTGTTCCAAAAATAAATGACCACGGCGGTTTGACTCATATGGGTTTGAAGCATCAACTGACGGTGAGAAAACGCTATTGTCACCACCGCCAAATTAATTACATTTTCGCCAGGAACAGATAGGGTGTAGGCTGTCACGATTACAAATTTAACTGACGATTATGTAATAATTGTGACAGAGACGATTATGTAATAATTGTGACAGGCCTAGAAACAGACTGTATCAAATGTGAGTGACTATCGTAAACGATACAGAGCCACCTCCCTGACAACAATGCCAGGACAATTTGTATATTATTGGACCACAATTCTTATCCGAGACGATTCTAAGACGACCCAATGTTATTCTCAATGGAGAAACTACTCCTGTGACCCAGGGGATGAGCGAGTGACGTCTTCGGTACTCTATAGCGCTTCACATGCAATGTTTATTAACACCCGCACAACAACGTTCAAACCGATCAACCATTGCTGTGCTAGCTTGAATATCCTGATCTATGTTATTAGCACAAATAGCTTAGCTGAAACGATGTAAACATGGACTCTCTCATGGTTGTGGTAACGATTCAACGTAAAGGTCGTAAATAACTGGGTCGTCAGACACAGCCAGAAGGATCAAAAGAGCAGCACTCCTCTCCCAAAAGTTGAACTATAATCGTCCGCTTGAAGCACCCAGGGCTCGGGCAACGCGGAAGAGTCTTTACCATAGAAATGCATGGCAGACGTGGCGCTGCCAATTCAGAAGGCTCTCTTTGTGGACACGACCCCTTTATGCCATATATCACAATATTACGATATCCAAAATCCCAAACGATATCTACTCTCATATCACGATATCAATATAATATCAATATATATTGTCTAGCCCTAGTATTAGTGTGTAAAGAACTTTTGTGGGATAGTGTGTGACATGGGTGCATGTATGTGTGCATGTGCATGTACTGTACAGTATGTGTGTGTGACAGTGTGTGTATGAGCGTGCGTGCGTGTGTGCACCCTCTTGTGTCTATGCGTGTGTGTATAATGTGTCTTGAAATTATGTGAATATGCTGTTAATAAAATACTCTTGTTTATATAAAGATGCTTTGTTGGTAGTATTGTTTGCGCTGAAAGCAAACGCAGTCATGAATTGCTCGGGTTATGCAAGGTCAAGACTCCAGGATTTATTTACATTTGTTCAGGGAAATGCATTACCTAATAGTAATCTTGGTGCAATGGTTACACACACTTCAAAGATTATGAAACAATCGTTTGTACTGTTCTTTGTTGCATACTGGCCTTGGAAAAAAAAGACACCTGCCTACACTTTCAAACATTGTCTCTGAAAACACAGATTGTCATATCTCTGGCCAAAATAGATTTTCTCAGGGTTCTTTTAAGCAGATTTATGAGGCTGATAAACCTGCTTTCACTGATTCAGTGGTTTACTATGCTATGACCCACAGGCATTCACAGAGGGGGCTTTCACAGGGAGGCCAATTGGAAAATTGAAAAATTAGATTAAAAATTAACCCATTAAGACCTGAGGCCGATTCTACGAATGCCTTCGAAATTAGTAGCTCTCAATTTTTTTCGTAATTCAAAATTATTCAACCTTTTTCAAAAACGTTCAAAAATAGCAGTGACGCGCTGTGAGCTTGTTTATCTGCTATTATATATATATATATATATATATATATATATATATATTTATTATCTGCTATTTCCCGCTTTGAATGGGTTAATAAGATTATTGTGGCACTTTCCCTATTTTGGGCACGTGATCATTGTCAAAAATGTTCATAAATAGCATGTGTAACAGTTTACAATGCATCACGATGCAGTGGGGTATTTTTAAAGCCATGTTGCATCTGCATGCAGCCGCAGGCTATGGCTTTGGCATGGAAAAGTGTCAGAGGAACCTCTAATATAACCTCAAAACAAGGTTGAGGTTTTTCATTGTCATTCTGTCTGAATTCCTTCACTAAAAAGAGTCTTCTTAGGAAAATCAGTGTGTTTATTTCCGCTAACACTCCTCATAAATATATCTGTGGGATAAATAAAACAAAACAACAATGAAAGTGCTGCCCTCTAGTGGCCGGAGAGGTCATACAATACAGTCAAGGGGCTTATGGATGCAGAAGCCAATCTCTGGTATAAATCAAAACCAGGAAACAAAGAGTAAAACAACCTGTTTTTTTGTTTTTTGGACATTCTTTGCCATCCCTTGGAATCCACTCCACACGCACATTTAGACGAGGAGGAGCCTGCAGGCCTATTTCCATCTCAGGCACTTTGCAAGGCCGATGCTGGCCAAGAGGGACATTTTCCTATGCAAAATGCCCTTGTAGATAACGGCACAGGAAGTCTTCGCAGGCAAAAGGAGAACACTGTGCCACTTTGGGATACAGTTTTTTTATGATGACGTTGTTGTCGTCAGGATGTGCCGAGTCCTGGGGGTTTCCCTCCGTTTGGGGCCGCAGCCCTTCCTCTTCTATGTGATGCAGATTACGGGTCTGATTATGGACAGGGGAGAGTGGAGGAGGAACCGGAGAAAGCCGGTTAATCAGCACCATCCAGAGAGAGAGAGAGAGCCTACGGGCGGTGGCCCCTTTCACTGCAATGTCTGTTAGTGTTGGCACAGGTGGGGGAGGCAAAGTGCTCTTTAAAGGGCCTCTAGGTGACTCAGTGCATTGCTGGCCTGTGCTGATGATGCGTAGACACATAAAAGCCTGGTTATATTTTCTCGTGCACCGGTATTGCGCACCAAAAATAGCCAATCTACAAGCTCACAACACGTCGCGCTGCGACGTGTTGTGAGCTTGTAGATCGGCTATTTTTGGGGGCACAACATGAATGGTAAATGGTGCATTTATATAGCGCTTTTATCCAAAGCGCTTTACATAGATTGTGCATTACATTCACCCACACATTCATACAGTGATGGCAGAGGAAAGTAAACCATGCAAGGCACCAACCTACTCATCGGAGGACATCAAGGACACTTCGACACTTAACTCTGGGGGAGCCCAGGGTTGATCTGGGAACCTCGCGGTTGCCATCTGGCCTCTCTACCGGACACTCTACCCCTGAGCCACTGCCGCCCCTCCTAGCACATGCATGCTCAAACATACACACAAACATGTAGGCCAAATCTAGAATAGTTCTCTACCAGTGTTGGTCAGTAACTAGTTATTAAATAATACATTGCTGTAAATATTATTTCTTTCCGCAGTACCTTAGTAACTTTTATGTACTAACTTATAATGAACATGATTTGTTCTTGACTGAGATCAACTATATTAAGTCAATCAATTATACTTCTAGGTTGTAATGCGAAAAAAGAACAGATCTAGACTACAAGCTATCAACATGTTGCGATGCGACACATTGTTAGCTTGTAGACCTGTGCTTATTGAGCATGTGCCCTCTGGCAAACATTATGATGTAACGTGTACATTGAAAAGTAACTAGTAACTTATTACTCTTCCATAGTAACTTGGCCAAACACTGTTCTCTACTCGGCAGACATGAGAACAGTCCCTCTGACCAGTATGTCCATCACACACACACATACAAACGCTGTGAACTAGGGATGTTAACAATTAATCTATGATCGATTAATTGCCGTTGAGAATTTAATCGATAAAATGTATCGATTTTCAATTAATTGAAATAGATCATTTTTTTTTAAACTTATTTTTTAGTTTTGGGCTAGTGAAAGTTACAGATATGGTGTGTGTGATATCAATCGTGAGCTTACCATAATCACAGTAATCCTTAATCATATTCAAGTTATTTTGGAGAGAAATGAGACAGAGAGCACTGCAGAGGGGAGGTGTGTGTGTCTGTGTCCAGCTGATGCTTGTTGACCTCGTTAATGTTATATACATCAAGGCAATTATGTTTCTGCACTCATTTTTGGATTCGGACAAGAATTTTCCTTTTGGCCCTAAAAAACACCGCTTATCAATTAATCGATTAATCGATCGATATGGTTATCAATTAATGAATGAATCGATCATTTGCATCCCTACTGTGAACCACTGATCTCAGCTCAGTTTGCCATTGGCCGTAGCATCGGCCGGCGTGTACGGCATAGAGGCGAAGGCCTTGTTGCTGTCCTGCCGCAGGGAGGCGGCCTGCTGGGACACGGACGAGATGACCGGCGTGTGGTCGGGCTCGTCGTGGTCGGCCACGTGCTCGTGGTCCACGATGGTGGCGGTCTCAGAGTCCAGCTCCCTGGTGGTCTTCTCCTGGTAGAACCTCCGCCGCAGGCTCTTCATCTGAGGCAGCTCGCAGCAGGTCTCCAGCACCACCAGCATGAACACCAGGCCCACCAGGAGGTAGACTGCATGGGGAGGATGAGGAGGAGAGGATATGGAATGAAGAACAGTACAGTTTGGATAAGAGAGACAACTCAACTAACAGTCAGAGGAGGACGTGTACGTGTATGTCATTTTACTTGCCGATTAATTGTCGCTCAAATAATTGCGATTAACGATATAATTTGTCGTTGAACATTATGAATAAGAATTACATTTCTGTTTGGCTTTTAGGCTTCGTAAACAAAAGGTGCACAGGGCAGAGATGACAAATAACACATATTTAATTACTGTATTCTTAAAAACAAATATTAATAGTGGAAATGTTATATATAAAAATATTTAGTTTAAAAAAATATATATGGTCATTCATTTTTAACATGGAAATGATTATGACGATTATACATATTAAGATCATTGCGATTTTCTCAACTAATTGCAATGAGGCGATTATGTAATAATTCGTGACAGGCCTACACTCAGCTCAATATAATATTATCAAAGTCATGGGGCCCTATTTAGATGATCTATGGCACATGTTAGCACATGGTCTAAAGCTGTGCCAACTCCAATTTTGTTAGTTATAGACGGCGCAAAATGCAATGTAGTAAAAGTACCGCACAAAGGAGCAAAGGGCTTGCATTTAGTTTCTGAATGTGTGTTTTGGGCATAACATAAAATGAGAACAATTAGAGAGTGGTCTCCCATTCCCTTTACGAGCTAGGCCGCTGCTCCATCATAGTGCATTGTTATTTAAATGACGGTATTGGCAAGTTGGAGGAGACACTAACGATTTTCTGCTGAGGAAAATGGATCTGTTGATGCACGATCTGTTAAACACTCATTAGTAAACCAGAGGTGAACCATCCTCCGTGACCATGGTCAGTATCATGACAGTATCATGTCAGTATCATGGTCAGTATCATGGTCAGTATCAGGTCAGTATCATGGTCAGTATCATGGTCAGTATCAGGTCAGTATCAGGTCAGTATCATGTCAGTATCATGGTCAGTATCATGGTCAGTATCATGTCAGTATCAGGTCAGTATCATGGTCAGTATCATGTCAGTATCATGTCAGTATCATGGTCAGTATCATGTCAGTAGCATGGTCAGTAGCATGGTCAGTATCATTGTCAGTATCATGTCAGTATCATGTCAGTAGCATGGTCAGTATCATGGTCAGTAGCATAGTATCATAGTCACTGACAACATTTCTTATGTTTTTATCCCGATTAAGCGATGTCATCAGTGTGAACATGTGTTCAATCTGGATGTAATTTGATTGCAAGCAGTGTGAACTTTTTGAGAACCTGTCTAATGTCTATATGGGTCAATCTATGATCTTTAAATAGCAGGGAAGCACTGCACTGGGGGACTGTGCTAGACTTTAGAACAGGTCAGAGCTGTTCTAATGCACAATCACTTTCTGACTTTCCTCACTCCACCCAAGATTGCTATCTTGGTTGCCAGACCACACCTCATTTTAAGATCAACACGCCCATGGGCGCACTGGTGAGCACAGCCAAGTACATTTGGTTACATTGATTTTGACTATCATAATATTGTGATATAGCTTCAATAGTATCTTTCCCTGGTCTTAACCACTTAAACCCCATTACGGTTGAGCGAAGTCCCCCAAGGCTCTATACTAGTGTATTTTCTGTTTAATGTTATTGTGGTGACAGCCTAAATCCCTGCACAAGAAGTCTGTTTGAACAACATCAACAAATACGCCCAGTGAACGATCATGAACACACAACATGATTTGTTGTAGCAACGGTCGCTCACCTGTGATGCCCAGTCTGTAGAGCAGCCTGTGGGGGTTGGCCTCCCGGCTGTGGGTCTCTCCGGGGACGTAGTCCCCCAGGCCGATGGTGGTCAGCGAGATGAAGCAGAAGTACAGGGCCTCCAGGAAGCTCCAGTCCTTCTCCCAGGTCATGAAGACCCCGGCGGGGATGAAGAGGAAGAACGTGGCCATGACGGTGGTCAGGCAGGCGGCGTGGACAGCGGCGAAGCTGGCCCGGGTCATAACGTAGCCCCACCGACGGTGGAGGTAGGACACGGGACGTCGAGTCACGTACCGCAGGATCCTCTGCACCACGGCGGAGAGGAAGAGGAGGGTCATGGGGATGCCCAGGAGGGTGTAGATGATGCAGAAGGCCTTCCCGCCGTCGGAGAGGGGCACGGTGTGGCCGTAACCTACACATGAAACATACACAGCACAATGTCAGAGGAGGTCAGATTAAATTACTTCATCAAATAAAGATGATTCCACGACCAAATAGTGGGAGCACTTTTATTTTGAACTCTATTACTGTACTGTTTTTATTATCAGGCACTTGACGAAGGACTGACCTAATTAATTACTAATTAGTTACTCTGATGTTCTAGTTGGAGAAAAAGAGCGGAAAAGAATATGAACTTGAACATGGGTTAGTTTTTGTGCCTTTGTATCTTGCTTTTCCTGTTTTTTTTTCTCTTTTTTTCCTGTTTTTACTGATGTATAATATATTTGTGTCATTGTTTTGTTGCCCGTTCTTTTTTTTTGTCCCCGTTTTGTTTTTGTCCCGATGTTGTATTTTGTGTTGTCTCTGTAGTCGACATGACTGCATCACTGTGGTGTCCACAGGAAAAAAATAAAGTATAAAAAAATGATTACTGTTCCCATTGTAGAATAGAATAGAAAAATGTTATTGACATCAATAAAATACACAACAATAATGAAAATCGTCAAAGTGGGTCAAATCACAAAAAAAGGCTAAAGCTTGTTTCCATTGTGGTCCACTCCAACACTAACTGTTGGTACGTTATACACAAAAAGTCAATTCTCACACCCACTCTTCACCTCTTTACCTCTTTATACTACTACCGCTCTAAAAGAGCACTTACATGTGGCTGCAATTCGAAACTGGCCCCTGTAAAAGTCAAATCCCCCCCCCCCCTCCCTCAAACTGTTCATATTACATAGTTTTGTTTTTGTTTTCAAACTGTTTATATGATGTTTTGCAAAGTGTATATTTGTGTGTCATTAATGTTTCGATGAATTGAGTACAAAGGACCCAGGCAATTCCAGGTAATCCGTAACATGAAAGTTAGGGATTGCAGCTTTAAATACAGCCCATAATTACATGATAGTCCACACTCCACAGCTGTGTTGGAGGACACACGCACACGCACACACACACACACACACACACACACACACACACACACACACACACACACACACACACACACACACACAAAAACAACTCACCCATTCAAAGTGAAGCATATTGGATTACTGAACTAGAGACTCTCACACTGTTGGGAATTATCTAAGACCTGGATCTCAGGGTCTTCCTGTACAAACCCAGCCCACTGGCAAACCCTAAATAGAGTTTTAATGAATGACCTGGGTGATGAAATTCTTTCACCTCTTGTTGTTTTGTGGGATTGTCAACGTTACTTTATGCCTTGCCCCTGATTATCCTGATTGATTTAAACCCTCCCTGCATGACACAAAAAAAATGTTTACCTCTACAAAATGGTTTGGTCATCACTGAATTTGTGTATGCGTCTTGGATAATTCTTGTTTAAATTATGATGCAGTTTCTCAAATGACACTGTCATACCCTATTACCCCAGGCCATATGTTATTGTTGATCTTAAGTGTTTCCTGTCCATTGATGTTTGAGGCTATCAGGTGACCTGGCCACACCTCAGCTTGTGCTGATACCACTGTGGTTGAATCAATAACACCCCATGGAGCATTTCAATATTGTAGACTTTTGTAACCAGATTTTTTTAAATTGTTTTATTTTCTACTGTTTTCAGTACAATAAAAAGAAAACATGTATAAGTGACCCCATGCTGGCTTTGCTATGTGTTCTTTACATAACTAGTAGCCTACAGTTATGTAAAGAACAGGTAGAACAGCTGTTGTGATATAGCCCTGGTAATCCGGATCTAAGACTGTAAATCTAGATCAGGGTGTCATCACAACAATCCAATGTAGCTTTGGGGGGAGAAAGAAAGAAAGAAACAAAGAAAGAAAGAAAGAAAGAAAGAATGAAAGAATGAAAGAAAGAAAACAGCACAAAGTCAAACAGATTTCTCATCTGGAAACAAAACATGGGATTTCCAAATCCAGACTTTTTGAATGGAGAACTGGGCCGGAACGTTGATCTGTTGGTTATAATAACCACCTTTGGCCAATGTTGACATTAGTACTCTTAATTATAGTAAGCAATGCAAGTTTATTTCCTACAGCACATTTCAACAACAAGGCAATTCAATGTGCTATACACATAACAACAAGAAAAGGAAACAAAATAAAATTACACTAGTAGCCCACTGAGCATTTTTCGGGCTATTAGACGTCTAAAATACGGGTTAAACCGGGTTATAACTGGTCCAACAGTGAAAGTATTTTCAACGTCTAGGCTAAGCCTAGACGTTGAAACGTCATTTCAAGGGCTATATATGGACGGACTATATATGGACGGACTATATATAGACGCTTAGAAAACAACTAATCAACGTTTGTTGAAAAAAATCACTGTTCAACCAGTTACAACCCGGTTTTAGATGGACGTCTAATAGCCAACTGGGCTATTAGACGTCCAGTCTAATAGCCCAGTTGGGCGCCTACACAGTATGTATTCAAGTACTGTACTGAAGTACAATTTTGAGGTATTTTTTTACTTAACTGGAGTATTTCCAATTTTCAATACTTTTACTTCTACTCCACTACACCTCAGAGACAAATATTATACTTTTACTCCACTTTGAGGCATTTTGTTCAAAACGGAGCACTCCTGCAAACCATTCTGCAAACCATTCTTAGCCAATCAGGATGGAATATGAAAATTCTGATCGACCCGTTTCGTTTAATGACTATAGAGATACTGTGTACCGATTTGCGTGATGTTTGGACAAAATCTGTAGGAGCACTGTAAAAAAAAATGATGCCCATGTGAACATTTTGGGGCAAAGGTTCCGAATTGGCATCCAGGGAGTGTGTGTGTGTGTGTGCACAATTTCGCTGCGATCAAGCCAACAGTGCCGGAGATTAGCTGTCCATAGACGGACAGACGGACAGGGTGCAAAACATAGTCTCGGCCATCAGGGACGTGCACAGATAGACTAGGTGGTGCTACAGCACCTGCCCTTTGCCCTCTTGACCAGAAGCGCCCTGTTTACAGCAGGGGTCTCAGAGTTACTACGGGGGGTCCGCCAAATCTTTATGTGATATGATTTATCTTTTTACTATAACCACTCGAAAACCTAGCATCCCTTTTCTGAGGAGAACTTTAGCCAAAAATAGAAGATCTACAATCCCACAACGCCTCGCAGATCGGCTAGTTTTGGCAAAGAGGTATAGGTGTAGAGGGAAAAAGGAGCAGACAAAGTAAACAAAAAAAAGTATAATTTACTTGAGCACCTGCCCCTCAAAATGTCTGTGCACGCCACTGTCGGCCATGCCTTTCGGTCTGGCGGAGACAATAACAATAACTCACCTGTGGTGGTCAGCACAGTGCTGGTGAAGAACAAGGACGACACAAAGTCCCAGTTGGCGTGTTCGGTCTCGTTCCCCAGCACGGACACCCCATAGTTGCTGGCCTCCAGGGCGCGGGCCAGCAGCTCGTCCAGCCGCTCGTCCGACACGCAGCCGTTGTCCTCCAGGAAGTCCCGGCGCGCGGCGTCCAGCTCCGCGCGGAGCTCCAGCTCGTAGGGCAGCTCCAGGGAGGAGAAGACCCCGGCGCCCACCAGCAGGTACAGCGCGTAGACCAGGACCAGGAGGGCGAAGCTCAGCGCGCTACGGTGCCGCTCCACGAGCAGAGCACACAGACCTGGCAACCCAAAGTGTTGTTGTAGTCATGGTTTTGAGAGAGAAACAAGCAAAGCAAGGTCTATGAAAACACCAGCCCAAAGGAAGCAAGCCCTGCCTTAAATTTGCCCTCACATGTTGTTTTATAATGCAATTTGAATGTGTCCTGGGTCATGGGAGTTCTGGCTGACTTGGAAGGATTTTAAATCCTTACATAATACATTGGCTATTTGAAAATAGCCAATCTTGTAGATCTGCTATTTTCCAAAAAAAATCTTGAAAACAATTTGACATTTTTAACAACACAAATCTTGTATGGGGGATAACATGTTTTCAGATGGGGGGGACTTGAAAATGTTTGAGAAACACTGGTTTAAACAACATTAGTAAACAATTACACCAAATAAGCAACTACACTTTAGAAACAAGCCCAAATAAGCAACTATACTTTATAAACAAGCCCAAATAAACAACTACACTTTAGAAACAAGCCCAAATAAACAACTACACTTTATAAACAAGCCCAAATAAACAGCTACACTTTAGAAACAAGCCCAAATAAGCAACTCTTTAGAAACAAGCCCAAATAAGCAACTACACTTTAGAAACAAGCCCAAATTAGCAACTACACTTTAGAAACAAGCCTAAAAAAAACTGCAACAGCAACTACCAATCATTTACAAGCAACTTTACAGAAAAACGAAAAGCCCAAAGTAGCTTATAATAAGTGGACATGGCAACACTGACCTTCACGCATCCCTCCGAGTCCGATGTCTGTGATCTTCTGAAATCCTTTTCTTTCTCTATGACTGTAAATATGATCTCTGAGTAGGTTCTTTGATCATATAATTCACTCAGTGATGTGATGTATGTTGTAGTTTGTTTATTATTTCCTTAAAGTGACTCTTCCAGTAGGAGTTGTCGGCGTTTTGTCTTCCATACTCTCCTCTCTTCTCTTCCTCATTCCTCTCTGGTGCGAGTAGGGAATGGATGAGTCACCTGGGCAGACAGGTAGACTGTGTGTGTGTGTGTGTGTGTGTGTGTGTGTGTGTGTGTGTGTGTGTGTGTGTGTGTGTGTGTGTGTGTGTGTGTGTGTGTGTGTGTGTGTGTGTGTGTGTGTGTGTGTGTGTGTGTGTGTGTGTGTGTGAGAGAGAGAGAGAGCGAGAGAGAGAGAGAGAGAGAGAGAGAGAGAGAGAGAGAGAGAGAGAGAGAGATAGAGAGACACACACAGAGAGAGAGAGAGAGAGAGAGAGAGAGAGAGAGAGAGAGAGAGAGAGAGAGAGAGAGAGAGAGAGAGAGAGAGAGAACGAGAGAGAGAGAGACTAATCTCCACGCCCAACCAGTTTGACAGGTTTTGTTTAGAGTCATGACAAAGGATTTATTTACCAAAACCAAGGCTTTGTTTCCTCTCAGGATGAAAAGCTTGAGCCAGCCTGTAAATAAATAAATGAATTTATATATACATATATGATTTTATATTATTCGTTTTTATTCATTATACATTATAAAAAATAGTATTTAATGAATTCATATATGTATATATAATGTAAAGTATTATTATTATATTTTTATATATATATATATATATATATATATATATATATATATATATATATATATATATATATATATATATATATATATATATATATATATATATATATTATCTTGTATTTTTAATGTATTTTTATGAACAATCAATGTGTCTTTAAACCCACACAAAAATGTACAGTAATAGATCAACAGTAAAATCAACACTGGTCCATTTAAGCCTTCTATGTGGCCATGCTGCCACCAGAGAGAGACAGAGGATAACCAGTCCGTTTGTTTCCGTCAAGGGCCAGTAATCCTTGTGTCATTTGTAACAGTGGTGTAAAGTAACTAAGTACATTTACTCAAGTATGCCTACTGTACTTAAAGGACGACTTCACCCATTTTCAACCTATCTTCATATAATTGGTCCTCACTAATGCTCATGATAAAATGGTACCAATGTTTTCCTACTCAGTCTGTGTCTCATAGGAGCGCTGTGGACACTTCAGAAACCCTCCTACCACCTACCAGTGACATCATCATTATGCGGAATATTTTTTTTCAAACAGGATTTCAAATCTTTTATTTAGATTTGTATTAAGGCAAGCAGGTTATGCAAGAGCAATGGCTGGCTCCATTATAGCATGCTAACTTTCCAGGAATAGAAAGCCTGCAGTATCTATTGTCTTGGATTCCCCATCTATGATGTCACTGGTAGGCAGCTTTCTGAACCGTCCACAGCCCTCCTCTGAGAGACAGACGAGGTAGACAAAAATGGTGCCATATTATGATCATTAGTGAGGACCAAGTATAGTCGTCCTTTAAGTACACTTCTGAGGTACTTTATGTATCGGCTACTCCTATACATCTCAGAGGCAAATATTGTACTTGTACTTTGCTCTACAATTATTTGACAGTTTTAGGGCTTTTAATTGTAACAGAGTATTTCTATGGGGGTATTATTGGTAGGCAGTGGTGTAAAGTAACTAAGTACAATTACTCAAGTACTGTACTTAAATACAATTTTGAGGTATTTTTAATTTAGTGGAGTATTTCCACTTTTCAATACTTTTACTTCTACTCCACTACATCTCAGAGGCAAATATTACACTTTTGCTCCACTACAATTATTTGAAATCTTTAGTCACTAGTTACTTTGCAGATATACATTATGACATTATAAAACATATACTAACCACTTTAGCCCTATTTTATACCTAGGCTATTTGAAAATAGCTGATCTACAAGCTCACAAGTTTGTGAGCTTGTAGATCTGCTATTTTCAAACATTTTAGTACTTTTACTTTTGGTACTTTAAGTACATTTTGATACCAATACGTTTGTACTTTTACTCACGTACATTTGTTATTCCAGACTTTTACTTGTAACAGAGTACTTCTACATTGCAGTATTGATACTTTTACTTAAGTAAAACATTTTAGTACTTTTTCCACCAATATTGGTAGGCTATACTTTTGCTTAAGATTCTTCCACCACTGATAGTAACCTATAACAAACACCACCACACACACATATATTTTTTGTCTCTTAGGTCTTTACTGTCAAATGTTCACAGTCCAATGTTTCCATTTCAATCATTTTGTCATATTCATCTTCCTCTGTTTAACTTTGAAAAGTTGTGCAATAAATAAATATTTACAACCCTTATAAAAAAAGAAAAAAAAGAAAACAGCAGCAACAATGATTAGAGAGTTGACTACAAACAAAAACAAATGTGCTGAAAGTGATATATTTTGGTTAAAACATGTTTTTTTTTAAATTGTTTATTGCTGAGAGTGTTTGTTCAGTAACAGAAGTCTCCAAATCAGTCCAGCTCTTTAATAACAGAAAATACATTTTCAGGTGGGTTTTCCAATTTCATCCCGTCCAGAGAGAGAACTATTTTATAGTGTTCCAATTCCAATTTTGTCTGCTTATAATTATAATGTTGTTTGTTTTGTTTCACCGCTTCCAATTTCACTTGTTTATCCTGTATCTTGTATGGGTTGGTATCCCGACCTGCACATTTATTTTCTGTTTACTATAGAACTGGGAGACCCCTGTTACTGAACAAACACTGACTATATCACTGATCACTAAGGGAATATAGAGCTATTTAATTTTTAGAATGTCTTTAAATTTTCTTTTAACAACAAAATCACTTACAGCACCATTAAAATCATAAATCAAAGGGAAAAGTTATTGTTTGCAGCCAGAGATACAGCCTGCTATTGGTATAGTAGAAAAGAAAGCAGATTTAAAAAATACTGTAGAATGGTTGTTAGCAGTTAAATACTGGAGGTTTTGTAAACATACTGTGTAGATAGTCGTTAGCGGTTAATTATTGGTATGACAAAAGATCTGGGTGGGAAACCACTTGATCTTCACTCTTTATCTCTCTCTCTCTCCCTGTGTCAGTCAGTGTCTCTCTCTCTCTCTCTCTCTCTCTCTCTTTCTCTCTCAGTGTCTTTCAAGTTCTACAGTTTCTCTCCAGGCTCTCCCCGTGGATCGTCGACAGGCCATCATGGAAACTACTCTCCTGGCGAGAAGCATAATCTCAGTCATCTGGAAAAACAGAACAAGAGAAGGAAAGAAAAAATATGTGTAGCCGTTATAGTCGTCACATTTTACGCTCCAGCTGCTCTCACAGGTGGAACTGTGTCGACAGCATGCGAGGCTGGCTCTTTATGCACTTAGCATAGCAACAGTGAAATACTGCATGTACACAACAGTCAGGTCAGCGGAGGAAAGTAACTCATCTCAGAGGAAAACGTTGTACTTTTTACTCCACTATACAGTTATTTGACAGCTTTAATACTAGTTACTTTGCAGATGTAGATAGTTAACCACTCAAACCCATGTGTACGTTTGTGATCGCAGTCCCTCAGGGCTCTGTACTACGGACTTTTCTGTTTTCACCCTATACATTAAAGGACGACTTCACCCATTTTCAACCTATCTTCATATAATTGGTCCTCAGACTCCTCGCTAATGCTCATGATAAAATGGTTTAAAAAGAATCTACTTGTTCTCTGTCTCATACGAGGACTGTGGACACTTCAGACACCCGCCTACCAGTGACATCATCGTTATGCAGGTTTTTCAGTATGAGAAAGCCTGCAGTTTCTATTAGCTTGGATTCCCCATCGATGATGTCACTGGTAGGCGGGTTTCTGAAGTGTACGCAGCCCTCCTACGAGAAATGGGTGCCATATAATAATGAGCCTTAGTGAGGACCAATTATATGAAGATAGGTTTGAAAATGGGTGAAGTCGTCCTTTAAATAGCAACTGTTTGTTGACCTGACATCCTATACTGTAGTTGTGAAAAAACTTTTAGCCAAAGTCAAACCATATCTCCCCCTAAACAATTGGAGATGGTAATTCGTGCATTCATATCCTCGCGACTGGACTACTGTAACTCATTATACACAGGCAACAGTCCTCACTTAGGCGCTTGCAGCTGGTTCAAAACGCAGCTGCTCGCCTCCTTACGTGCACTAAGACAGTGGTTCTCAAACGTTTTCATGTCAAGGACCCCCAAATTGACACTTATTAGCCCGCAGACCCATTTAAAAAGATAAGCCAGGGACCCCCATAAGAGAAGATTTTTACAGCTCTAGCAGTGATTCTCAACCATTTTAATTTCAAGGACCCCCAGTTTGACATGCATTAGGCTACGGACCCCCATTTAATGGCATTTCTATCTCTGGGACCCATATTGTAAATCTATCTCTGGGAATTCATATTCCCCCGGACCCACAGGAGAACCAATGCACTAAGAAACGCTGCACTTTATTGGCTCCCTGTCAAGTTTAGTATGAATTTTAAGATGCCTTTATTTGTCTATAAATGTCTACACGGGCTGGCCCCCGCATAACTATCTGGACTTTTGGAAGATTATGCTCCAGCCAGAGCACTGAGGTCTGCCAACCAGCTGCTCTGGACTGTTCTCACAGCTATAGGCTAAGAAGCAGGGGAGATCGTGCCGTTGCTGTTGCAGCCCCTACGCTCTGGAATAGCCTTCCCTTAACCATCAGAAGTGCCCATTGAGGCATTTAAGTCTACTCTCTTCTCAAGAATCATTTCTATTCATTGGCCTTTGATCATTTACACCTGATTTCATAGTACTAATTTCGTAGTACAATTATGTGTTTTGATACTATGTGGATGCACATGCATAATGTTTTGATTTTACTGTGTACAGCACTTTGGTCAATCTCGATTGTTTTAAATGTGCTCTATAAATCAAGATTGATTTGATTTGATTTGATAGTTTGTATAGTTTCAATGTACAGATTTTTTTTAAATATATATTATACTGTTAGTCTGTTTAGACTTCTGATAGGTTTTTGGTTTACCTATGATCCTATAGATTATGATTTCTATGCATTTGATGTATTATCTTGTGTTTACCTTGCTTACTGTAAATCGTGTCTGCTAAATGCCCAAATTGTACATTGTAAGTATATTTTGATGCCAATACATTTTGTACTCAAGTAAAAGTTTGAATACATGACTTTTAATCGTAATTCTACATCGCAGTACTGCTACTTGTACTTCACCTCTGCACTCGTATCGTAGATCTGAGAAGAGCACGTGCTCCTGGGAGAAGACGAACAGCCCCAGTCTGCCTCCGGCCAGGGTGTGGTCATACACCGGTCCTGAGTCCGACAGGATGTCTCTGCCCTCGTATATGACCACCCTGCAGGGGCCAGAGAACACACGTTAATGATAATAATAATAATTAATTGCATTTTTTATAGCGCGTTTCTAAGTACTCACTTACTCAAAGCACTTTACAATGGTTAATTCATTCATATATTGGCCATTGTTAACACCAATGGCTCCCGAGGATGGGATTGAGACTATTTGATGGAATGAAATCAAAAGCAGAGGCATATGGAACCCTCCCATCCCGCCAGCACGGTACCTCATGAATCCTGTCTTGGGTCTGTGGATGAGGTGCATACGATAGGCAGTGAAGGCCTTCCAGCCTATCCTGTTGGGGTCATGCCACAACGTTTTCACCTAGACAGACAGACAGGCAGGCAGGCAGGCAGGCAGGCAGGCAGGCAGGCAGGCAGGCAGGCAGGCAGGCAGGCAGGCAGGCAGGCAGGCAGGCAGGCAGACAGACAGACAGACAGACAGACAGACAGACAGACAGACAGACAGGCAGGCAGGCAGGCAGGCAGGCAGGCAGGCAGGCAGGCAGGCAGGCAGACAGACAGACAGACAGACAGACAGACAGGCAGGCAGGCAGGCAGGCAGGCAGGCAGGCAGACAAACAGACAGACAGATAGACAGACAGACAGACAGACAGACAGACGATAGGGTTATTAAAGTGAACTAAAACGAAGACTAAAAAAATGTAAGAAACTAAAATAAAAACTAAAATAACTGCATTTATTTACACATCATAATAGCCTATCTGATGTCATGCATTCGTTCATCCTACCCTTTTCAGCTTCTACAGTATAGTAAGAACTAACTAAACTGAAATCGAACATCAAACTGAAAAACTAAATAAAATCAAAAAATTATATTCATATACGTATATAAATATTGCAAAACTATACTAACAAACGCACACACACAGCAGGGTGGACCCAATTATCTCTGTTCAAAGTGGTAGGCTACAACAACGGTGCATCATTTATTTAAGGCATGAGAATTCAATTACCCAGTGCCTTACAGAATAAACAGTGTGGTGGTCTCACAATTCAGCCAAGTATGAGGTTCATATGAGGAATTTCCTTTGTTCTGTGCAAAGCCAGTCCAACATGATTCAATTAGCTCAGGACCATCGCCAATACAACAGACACAAACACAACTTGCATACAGGATGCAATTATTTTATCTAGTGTGGTTGTGAACATGTTATTATTTTCATTCGTTTTTTATGTTGATGAGTCCTTTTTTACATGATTTTAAAGCAGCACTACTGTATGTAACTTTCGCCTTCTACCCCGGATTTGAACCCGGTTTCCTGCTCAAGTGTTGACATTTTTTACCATTGAGCTAATAGAGCCGGCCTGCCTGCTCTGGGGATAAATTGAATCTTCGTATTCGTATTGAATAGAAGAGCAGGGAGACACAATACAACTACCCCAATTGTATACAATATATTGTATTAACATACTCTACCATACAGATTGGACAAAATGACATTTTATTAACAAAAAAAAATGTACATAGTGAGGCTTATTTTTTGTAACAATTATTATTTACAATTTTGGCATTTCGTAGATGATTTTATCCAAAGTGTGAGATTGGCGTAAGTGGCATGAATTCTTGTAACTACTAGTTTGGTGCGGCTAACCTAAGGTTGAACAAAACAAAAAAAAAGCATGGGAACATGACATAATGTGGACTGATCACTGGTCTACACCGTACGTATAGCCTCTGAAATATTGGATAGATAATAATAATAATAATAATAATAATAATAATAATAACTTTATTTGTATAGCACCTTTCATACAAAATTGCAACCCAAAGTGGTTCACATCAAGACAATAAACAGAAAAAACAGAAAAATAATTGGCAAACAGAAACATAACTAAACAATGTAGTTAAACTAAAAATCAAGTAAACATAGGGCAGATTTATACACAATCAAAAATGGAAATAGCAATACAAAATAAAAGTTGTGATATGAAAAGAAGAAGTGGAAAGTTTGAAGCCATACCTGTTTCCTGGTGTTTCCTGTGTGCCACAAGGCATTGCGGAGGTACTTCCCCGGTCCCGTGGTTGAGTTGACCAGTTTCAGCGAAACCCCGGCTGTGGCAAACGCCTTGGACGGCCTCTTCTCCCAGTAGGCCTGAGATATCTGATTGATTGATTGATTGAATACTTTATTAGCAGTTTGCAAAAAAAAAAAAGCATATGAAAGTACAGTTCAATACAAGGCCTGCTAAGAGGATTTTAAACCCAAGAAAGCCTATGGCTTGTTTCCATTGGGGTCCTTTGTACTCAATTCCTCAAAACTTTAATGACAGACACATATACACTACTAGGCAAAACATCATATAAACAATTAGAAAACAAAAACAAAAATATGTACAGTAAACAGTGGGGGGGCGCTAGGCTTTGACTTTTACAGGGGCCAGTTTCGAATTGCAGCCACCTGTAAGTGTTCTTTTAATAATAATAATGAATTGCATTTTTATAGCGCTTTTCCAAGTGCTCAAATCGCTTTACAATGGTTCATTCATTCATACAGGGGAGGGGGGACATTGAGAGGTGAAGCGGTGAACAGACGACGCCAGCGTCCTCACTTTTCCCACATTCACACACCAATGGTGGCCAGCTAGCGCCCAACCGAAGTTCGGTGTCTTGCCCAAGGACACTTCGACACTAAAGGAGAGTAGGGATTTACACTCCCTTACGACTGTTGGTAGGGCGTTCCACATTTTTGTGTGTGGCATAGCAGGAGAACGCATTTAACCCCTTGTTTGAGCCAAATCTGGGTTGAACGTGATTAGTGGAGCTCCCTCTGGTGTTGCGATCACACAGAGAAAGAAAGAGAGAGAGGGGGGAGGGTGGGGGGGATTTGGGAGAGAGAGGGAGAGAGTAGAGAGTGCGAGTTAAATGGTGTATGTAAATGCCCGTGGGCTGCAGTGCAAATCTGTAAAGAGACACATCACTACACTACTCCCGGTTCCTACATCACAGAGCACAGAAGCATCGGATGATTGACAGTATTTCTTGGACTTATATCATTCTCCAGGTAGCTATACTCTGTGGTTCTCAAAGTGGGGTCCCCCCAAGGGGTCCTTGAGGGGGGTCCCCAGCAAGATTCATATAAAACCATTTTAACCCTATATACATTGGCTATTCGATGTATCGTGAGCTTGTAGGTCTGAACAAAAAAGAATACGTTTCTCACACATTCGGAGTGTTTTTGAAACACTTTAACAATATAAAAAAACAAAACAAAAGATGTTTCTTGATGGGCGTCCCTGGCACAAATACATATTCATTTGGGGGTCCTTCCTTGATATGGAAAAAGTGGTTCAGTGAGAACCATGCTGAGCTAAACAACCTTCTACCAGAGAATCACTTTAAGAGCAAGGGGAGATTTGAGAGCAAATCTCTCTCACACACAGACATTTTCTTAAGTACAATTATCATATTAAACCCACTTAAACCCTACTGTATGTACTGTACGTCATTGACGAGTGTCCCCCAGGGGTCTAAACTAGGTCCTCTAAATTTTAAACCTTTCATTTAATCTCTTTGCTGAAAACTGCCGTTCTACAAACCCACAATGCTACGTGGACGTAGGTGTGCTATGTTCACCGAGTGTTCGCCTCCAGAATAGGGACGAGCAAGTGGTTATAAGTGACGTTTTAGTCAAAATGTGAAGAGAAACAGAGTCATTTATCCCACCATTAGCTACGCCAACACACCTATTGACATTGGCATTGTCACCAGAAAGAAAAAAATATACAGCCGTGTGCTGGAAATTGGCAAAGCAGAGCGTTGTTGGGAGGCGGCCAGGGCAATAATGTGAACAGTGCCCACAAGGCAATTTGTGCAGCATTGAGCGAACGTTTAGCTTAACAGTCACCCTGGAAATTCCAGGGCTGGAATAATGATCCCTCATCTTCTCCTCTGTCATTACGAATGAATTGACACCTGTTTGTTTCAGCAGGGTGTGACAGCCAATGCGGCGGCCTTGTGTTCTATGATGTAAGAAGAGGGAGGAGGCGTGTGTGTGTGTGTGTGTGTGTGTGTGTGTGTGTGTGTGTGTGTGTGTGTGTGTGTGTGTGTGTGTGTGTGTGTGTGTGTGTGTGTGTGTGGGTGTGTGTGTGTGTGTGTGTGTGTGTGTGTGTGTGTGTGTGTGTGTGTGTGTGTGTGTGTGTGTGCGGGTGTTCACACCTGTTTCCACATGACCACGTAGAAGCGTCTGCTGGACTGGTAGGCAAACACAACTCCCGCGTAGTCGTCGTCCCTGTCCGTGTTCACGTAAAATGTGGCGCTGAAGTCCACCGCGTTGAACTTATCGAATCCTGACGTTGGTCGTGGTCCAAAACAACAGACACAGGACACAGCACAGCCCACACACGCACACGCACGCGCACGCACGCACACACACACACACACACACACACACACACACACACACACACACACACACACACACACACACACACACACACACACACAGACATCACACACATTCGATTTTCTATCGATTATTCACCCCGTGGAGACTTGAATTCATGGATATTTTTTTGTTTATGTCTCATTCCTAAGCCAATAATTTGATGACCATTAGCGGTTCAGGTAGGAGACACAAATAATTCAAGTCACCATGGGGTGACTAATCGATAGAAGAAAAAAGAAATTGGGTGAATTATCCCTTTAACTCTGACAGTGTTCATACAATTCTGAGTGTAACAGTACCATACGTTTTTTGGGTGGGGGGGGGGGGTGGTCTCACCAATGGCGATGCCAGGATCTGAGTTGGCAATCTGCAGCAGCTCTCTGCCTTGGCTGCGGATCACCCAGAAGGGGTCGGACTGGGTGGTGCCCCGCGGGTCCAGCAGCACTACCTGGAACTTCCTGAAGTCCGTGATTCCGATCTCCCGGTTGTGCGGACAAGGGTCCAGCGCGTCGGGGATGTTGTCGTTGTCAAAGTCGTCCTGACACGCGTCCCCGCGGCCGTTGCCTGCAGGGAGACAATAGACAGAGAACGACAGAACGGATGTGAAATGCGAGTCTAAAAGCACTGCTGACAGCCCCTGTAGCAGTGGTTCTCAAACCTTTTGGGCTCAGGGCACCCCCGTAAACAACCTTTTCATACACGGCAATCCACTGAATTATAGCACCCAACATTTATGTCATATTACATACAGAACGTAAAGTAAATCGGTAAAGATACAGTATGTCATGAAGAAAACTTCGAGAGAGAATATCCGTTTCCATTTAGGACAGATTGAAAATAACTTAATACATGACATTAAACCATTTGAGCCAACATACACATTCTGGGGGGAACATTCACCAAAAAATAGCAGATCTACAAGCTCACAACGCGTCACAAAGCGTCACAACGTGATGCGTTGTGAGTTTGTAGATCTGCTATTTTTGGAGCAGAGATTTGGTTTAGAATTGTGGTTAAACTGAAGTGATATTGATCATTCCAAATATTATCAAAGTATTCTGCGGCACCCCTGGACTTGCGTCATGGCACCCACTTTGAGAAACCCTGCCCAATATAGTCCATGCTAGAGTCCATGCTCCTTTCCACTCTGGTAAGTGGAAAGTGGCCGAATGGTGGCACCATGGTTTCACCGAAAATCAGTAGTGATTATCCTGCCTATTAGATTATGAGATATCTTGTGTGAAAAGTTGACATTTTGGCCTGAGGGTGGTGCTAAAACATAGATAGATCATGGGGACACTATAAAGGGTTCATTTAGTCACACATAGCCAGACGATCAGAGTCTCGTTTACATCTGAATTCAATGTACTGTATGAGCTATAACTGGGTGGAAAACAATTACATTTTAGGATAACTTGCATGCAAGTGGAAAGTTTGAACCTAAAGGTAGAGGAAAAAGGCCACTGGGTCACCAAAATCAGGTGAGCCTATCCTCTGGGGGATTGGTTCTGAAAGTGGGGTCCGGGGACCCCCAGGGGTCCTTGGAGGGGTTCCCGGGGGTCCCCACCACTTTAACCGTTTATAATTTGGCAATTAAAAAATAGCAGATATACAAGCTGAATGCCGCACATGTGCCGCGCTATATGAGCTTGTAGATCTGCTATTTTTTAAACATCGTGAAAATTTGTGCAAATCTTTGAATATATATGAATTTTTAAGCCAACATTTGTAACTCAAATCTTTGCTTCTGGGGGTCCCTGGAGCTAAATATTTTGAGATGGGGGTCCACAGCCAAATACATATCATTTTGGGGGTCCTTGACATGAAAAAGTTTGAGAACCACTGCTCTGGGAGCATGAAGGTACACAGTAATGTCCAGGCCAATGTCCAGCCAGCAGAGACATCTTGTTTGGGAGTGAAAATGTGGAACAATTCTGGCCTAATGGTGGCACTAGAGGAAAGGCAATGGGGTCATCAAGATCAGTGGGGGGCCATCGTGGGTTCATGAAGGGGCACAGAACCTTCCATGTTAATTCATTCAAATTGGGAAAGCATCTGTGTCATTTTAGATTTTTGCTATATTTTAACCACTTTAACCATTATTTTATACTTTGGCTATTCACAAATAGCAGATACAGAAGCTCATGCAATTTTTTTTAAATCTTGAAAATTGGAGCACGTCTGTGAATATCTATATTTTTAAGTGAAAATGTTTTACTCAAATCTTTGCTTCTGGGGGGGGTGCCTGGAGCAACATATTTTGAGATGGGGGTCAGCGGCCAAATACATAGAATTTTGGGGGTCCTTGACATGATAAATGTTGAGCACCACTGATATACAGTATAGCAACATAGGTTTTTTCAGAAAACTGTTATTATGTGGGGACTAAGGAGGTGAACAGATGGACGGACGGACGGACGGAGCAACAAAGCCATTATGAACCTGCCCCTAGTGGGACTAACAAACGAATCCCAAATTCTTGTGATGGATGAAAAAACAAAATAGATGAGAAACTAATGTGTAAGAAGGATGATGGTGAAATAGATGTCAGATGAATCTTGTCATTCCCAGATTAATCACACCACTGGGTTTAATAAAGTTCCATTATGCTACGCTGAATGTCAAATGTGAACATGACCAGGAGCATTCCTGACTCAATACATTCTTACTGGATTAGTTGTCATGGATTCTAGCACAATAATGAACGGACCGACAAATCAATTTATCACCAAATTCACGAAAATGCCATTCCCATATATCTATGCAAATTGATGCAATATTTGTACATACTACAATATACATCCTACTGTTGGCTAAGAACTGATTTAATCAGTCCTCAATCCACATTTGATTTATTGGTGGTTCTCTGCAGCCCCCATTTGAAAACATGTGAATTAAGGTGTAGGACGGTTAGTTCTCAAACCAGCTAAATAAGTTAATGGTGTCACAATAATTTTCACCACTTTAACCATATTTTATACTTTGGCTATTCAAAAATAGCAGATCTACAAGCTCATAACTCATTGTAGATCTGCTAGTTTTGAAAAATCTAGATTTTTTTTGGCAAATCTTTGAATATGTATATTTTTGTTCAACTCAAATCTTTGCTTCTGGGGGTCCCTCCCTGGAACAAAATATTTTGAGATGGGGGTCCGCGGCCAAATACATATCATTTTGGGCGTCCTTTCCTTGACATGAAAAAGTTTGAGAACCACTGGTACAGACCATCAGAATCCAGCTGGTCCCTGTTGGCCACCAGTCTGCAGTTGTCCCTGTCGTCCGGTATCCCGTCGTTGTCGTCGTCGTGGTCACAGGCGTCCCCCTTCCCGTCCCCGTCGTGGTCGGCCTGGTTGCTGTTGGCGATGTACGGACAGTTGTCCAGCGAGTTCTGATGGCCGTCCTCATCGATGTCCTCGTTGTCGTCACACGCGTCGCCCACGAGGTCATTGTCAGAGTCAAACTGGACGCACGCACACACACACACACGCACGCACGCGCACGCGCACGCGCACGCGCACGTGCACGCGCACACGCACACGCACACACACACACACACACACACACACACACACGCACACGCACACACGCACACACACACGTGCGTTATTAGGCTTAAGTGGTTAATGTATGCTTTGTAATAATAATCTAAATGCAAAGTAAATAGTAACTAAGGATTTCAAATTATTGTACTATGGAGTCAAAAGTACAATATTTCCCTCTGAGATATTGAGTATTAAAGGAGTAGTTCACCCCCAAAAATACTTATTTTCTATCAATTTCTCACATTTTGTTTGTTTTGTTCCTTTTTTTTTGTTCCTGAGCCAATAATTTGATGACCGGCGAAGTCAAGGAGACTACTGAGTCTCCTATTGACCGATGACCGGGTCATCAAATTATTGACTCAGGAAATAATCAAGTCGAATAAAATACATAAATTTAAAAATGTTTTCTAAATCCTAACAGTATGTTGCTATAACAGTGGTGCTCCAACCTTTCCATGTCAAGGACTTCCCAAAATGATATGTATTTGTCCGCCCCCATCTCAAAATATGTCGTTCCAGGGACCCCCAGAAGCACAAATCGGAGTTAAAAATGTTCGCTTTATATATATATATATATATATATTCAAAGAGTTGCACACATTTTCCAAGATTGTTCTAAAAATAGCCAAAGAAATCTAAAAATTACACAGATACGTTCCCAGTCTTAATGTTAAAGACTTGCTGACGTTCTGTTGACATCTTCTAGACAACAGTCAGTTTGAGTAAAGTCATTCAGTGTTCTTCATAATGACATCATCACAATGTCGTCATCACAACTACATGTCCTTTAAAATTAATCATCAAATAAACAAAAGGTCATTTTAGCAACTTTTACTGATCCGACTGCCTGTAGCGGTTATTTATTTGTCAACAGTGCTGAACAAGACTGCCTTGCTGTGTGCCTATAGCGTGGGAGATTACCAGAACCTTACCTGGACCGAGATTGTACCGGAGATCATTTTATTGCTATATTAGGGAGAACAACAGTCATCGGTTTTCCTTGATTGGCCAAACCAAGTGGCGACTCGCACAATAGGACTGTACACACAGACAAGGACTTCACAAATCCGACTTGAACTACGGTGTGAGGAATGTTGTCTTGGACGCCGGTGCATCTGAATGGAGAACCAAAACCATGTAATCAGGTGTCTGTTGTGGTGGAGCACAAGGTATACTATTTCGGAGGTCACCGTGACGACGCTCAGATCGGTGTGCACGTTTTCAACACAGTGTCTTTACTCTGGACTAAGTTGCCCCCGGTGACGCCTGGAAGAGGAGAACGTCACCTTGAGGTTCCCTTCAATCGCTGGGGCCACACAGCTGTGCTGACAGAAGATACAGTCTACATATGGGGGGGCAGTAAGTACGTTGCAAGTGCGTACTGCAACGTGCTTTATGCATTTGATGTAGACACCCACAGATGGTTCAAGCCCGCGATTTCTGGAACTGTTCCAGCGGGGAGGAGCAGCCACTCAGCCTGTGTCCTGGGCAAGGTCATGTATGTCCATGGAGGATGGACCCAGGTGACTGGATGCCGTAATGACATCTACAAGTTGGTCACCACCACAATGGTCTGGTCTTTAATCAACACCAGAGGCACTCTGCCACCTCCTCCACAATATCACTCTGCCACCATCATCGGGACAAAGATGTTTGTATTTGGGGGCGCATGGGACAGCAACATCAGAGTGTTTGACACAGAGACCAACTGCTGGCTGAACACGCCTTCTGCACAGCTTCTTCCAGAAGGACGCTGGAGGCATTCAGCCTTTGCCTACAATGGAGAGCTGTACATATTTACCTTATACAGGTACATCAAGGATCTGTGGAAATATAATCCAGAGACCTTCTCCTGGAAGAAGGTTGAGCCCAAGGGGAAAGGCCCATGTTCAAGTATAAATACAAAACGTACGTTAGAATCGTATCGTATGTGCTGTTCCATGGTGGTAGATCGTGTCATCGTCTTTGGAATGTTCGAAACACCTGATTACATGTACATCTTAGACTTAAGTCCTAGTCTAAAGACGTTATGCAAGCTAGCGGTTATTCAGTACGATCTGGAGCGGTCGGAACTCCCACACAACATCAGGTGGGAACTGGTGGCCGTGACTACTGACAGAAGAAGAAATTACTAGAAAAAGTGCTCCTCTGAGCACAGGTCTCCGCCAGGTCAAGTAGCTTATTGTGGGCCAGCAATGTTCGGAATGTTCACCGATCAGGATGGAATATGAAAAATCACACCCTGTGTGAAGAGGGTGGTGCCTTTGATGAGCCCCGTATTGACCCCCGTATTGATGTTGTCATCAATGTTTGTTTATTGGACAGACATATATACATACGGACAAAGCCAGATATAGGGGTGGTTGGCACCACCCAAAAATCGGACGGATCCGTCTTGATCACATGATCAAATGACATCATGCGTACCGATTTGCATGATGTTTGGACAACATTAGTAGAGTAATATTTAAAAAAAAATAGTTTTGCAAAAATCTGCCTCCTGGTGGCGCTATAATAGAGCAATGTTGAAAGGGTGGCATTTGTTCCTCAACGTAGTGCAAATGTGCGTGCAAAGTTTCACCGCTATCGGACGCTGCGCTCATGATTTGCAGCATTTTGTTCAAAACGGGACACTCCTGCAAACTTTAGATGTCAATCTTAGCCAATCAGGATGGAATATGAAAAATCAAACAGATCCGACTTGATCACATGAGAGATCATGTCTACCGATTTGCGGGACATTTTGATCAAATCTGAAGGAGTAATATAAGCCGGCCTCCTGGTATAAAAGGCAGATGTGGAAAATGTAGGGCAAAGGTTTTTCCTTGGCTTCTAGGAGTGCACATACAAAGTTTTACACAGATCGGTGCAGTTATAGATAAAAACACGAATTGGCCTGTTATAGTGCCACCATGAGGCTGAATTGAAAAGAAATTATGTGGCAATTCTTCCTCTGCTTAGTGGCAATTTCACAAAAATTGCATGCTGTGTTGATGATTTGAGGCATTTTGTTCAAAACGGAGCACTCCTGCAAACTTTGGAAGCCATTTTTAGCCAATCAGGATGGAATACCAAAAATGTGAAAGACCTGTTTCATTTAATGACTATAGAGATTATGTGTACCGATTTGCGTGACGTTTGGACAAAATCTGTAGGAGTACTGTCAACATTTTTTTTTGCAAAAAGAGGCCTCCTGGTGGCGCTATAACAGGCCCATGTGAAGAATTTGGGGCAGAGATTCTGAATTGGCATCCACGGAGTGTTTGTGCACAGTTTCGCTGCGATCAAGCCAACGGTGCTGGAGATTAGCTGTTCACAGACGGACGGACACACACACACGCGAACGGACGGACAGGGTGCAAAACATAGTCTCCCCATGCCTACGGCCTGGCGGAGACTAAAACATATAATAGCGATCTTCTGTAGTGTAACCTGTAATATGAAAGCTGCTTGTTTGGTACGTTCACCAAATGACCCCCTTTATTGCTTGTTTGTGATCAATAACCAGTGGTGGACAAAGAACTCAGCCCCAGTACTTCAAAGTCAAAGTATAGATACTCCTGGTCAAATATTACTCAACTACAACTGAAAGTTGCACAATCAAATTTGTACTTGAGTTAAAGTACTGGAGTGCTTGCTTTTATAAATAGATGAATACATAAATTAATCCATCAATCACTTGGTCTGATGTTCCAATATATAACTGTATGGTTTTTGTTTAACAGTAAATAATAATACAATTGTGTTGCTTGCTTATTTCAAAAGCCATACAATTCCAGTAACTCTTTTTTTTCTCCCTGGGAAGTGATAATCATTTATTTTCTTTTGTTTACCCCCTTTTTACTGTTAATTAAAAATGGTACAGTAGCCTACTTGAGTCAATTTACTAGTCTATTAACACTTCCCACATTGACTATAGGCTGAAGAATACACTTCCATGGCGATGTGTGTTCTGGTTCTGTTTCGTTGCTATGTTGTTCTACTGTCTATGTTGACAACATCTTGCTATTGTCTCTTTTCCCTATGCTGTCACTGTCTCATCTGTACCCTGTTAGCTGGATAACCTGTCACTGTCTCATCTGTACCCTGTTGGCTGGATAACCTGTCACTGTCTCATCTGTACCCTCTTAGCTGGATAACCTGAGAACAGATGGTCATCAGACTGGGACGGAATGATCAGGAGGCTGCCCTGAAGAGATGCTTTATTAATCAAGGTCATCATCATCATCATCATCGAGAGAGAGAGAGAGAGAGAGAGAGAGAGAGAGAGAGAGAGAGAGAGAGAGAGAGAGAGAGTCCGTATTAACCCTGAGGCCGATTCTAGAAATGTATTCTAAATCCGTTTTCTGAAAAAAACGTACGTTTCTATATCAGTGGTGCTCAAAACCTTTTCATGTCAAGGACCCCCAAAAATTATGTGTTTGACCCCCATCTCAAAAATATTTTGTTCCAGGGACCCCAGAAGCAAAGATTTGAGTAAAAAAATGTTTGCTTTAAAAAATATATATATATTCAAAGATTTGCACAAATCTTTAAAAAAATAGCAGATCTACAAGCTCATAGCGCGGCACGAAGTGACACGCTAGATCTGCTATTTTTGAATAGCCAAAGTATAAAATATGGATAAAGAACTTAAAAGATTGTGATGCAAAAGGAAGTAAAATGACACAGATGCTTTCCCTGGTTTTAATGGGTTAAGTGTCTTGCTCAGGGACACTTGGACATGTATTACAGGGTGTGGCCGGGAGGGGAACCGGTGATCTTTTCATTACCATATATGGCCTTTCTACCCACTAAGCTACACAGCCGAGTCTATGGGCGTAACTTTGTCCATACTTTTTACTGTCTGTGGTTGTCACACTGGTCTACCTGTAGTGGGTTATGCAGAAGGGGACAGTTGTCACACTGGTCTCCCACACTGTCCAGGTCGGTGTCTCTCTGGTCAGTGTTGTAGATCAAGGGGCAGTTGTCGTAGTCATTCAGGGCCTCTGTCAAGACAAGACAAGTGGGCCAAAAACATTAACCCATTATTAAGACCTGAAAAACGTATGTTGCTATATCAGTGGTGCTCAAACCTTTTCATGTCAAGGACCACCCAAACATTATTATGTATTTGCCTGCGGACCCCCATCTCAAAGTCCTTTTGTTACGAGGGTCCCCACAGAAGAAGCAAAGATTTGATTTAAAAATGTTCGCTTTAAAAATATAGGATTTGTAGATTTATAAGATGGTACCATTTCTGTCTACTTACAGGAATAGTTCACCCCAAAAAATACTTATTTTCTATCAATTACACACCCCATGAAGCCTTGAATTCATGGAGATGTTTTTAGTTTTTGTCCCATTCTTAAGCCAATAATTTGATGACCGGCGGAGTCTCCGGTAGGAGACACAATGGAGACTCTTTGAGTCTCCGGTCATGAAATTATTGGCCCGATTGACAAATAAATCTCCATGTATTCAAGGCTTCATGGGGTGTGTAATTGATAGAAAAGTCATCTTTTGGGTGAACTACGATTTAAGATTGAAAAAAATGTATAAAAAAATAACAAAAAGAAACATTGATGCAAGAACAATGGCTTCTATTCATTCTAGAGAAAGGCTGTAAATTATATTAGCATGGCATCACCATTGATGATGTCATTGGTAGGCAGGTCTATGAACTCTCCATAGCCCACCAATGAGACACAGAGGTATTATTTTTTGGCAGATTTGTCCGGTTTCCAGGCTATAGGGAGGAATCAATTGGCATAACAACTAAATGGTGGAGAAAAAATCACACCCTGTGTGAAGGTAGCGGCGCCTTTGAATACATTATGTCATCGATATGTGTTTATAATGTGTTTATAGCCATGTGTCATGTGAAGCTTGACCAATCACTTTGTTGACGGGTCTGACCAATCAGAGCGTCGACGACAGATAAAGTTAAATTGAGGATCTAACTTTAAATAACTTACCTAGAAGGAGACTTTAGCCAAATAAAAATATATACAAAAAAAAACATGAGGAAATAAAAAATAAACCTTGACATCATAGTGATGTCATGAATAGTCCCCTTGCCTGACAAATCACAACCTTGACGGGCCTGACCAATCAGAACCTTGACGGGCCTGACCAATCAGAACCTTAACGGACTCTTGGATTCTCGATCGTCTCTATCAAACCATTCTGTCATAACGGATGACTGGGTCCCGAACTCAGACTTTCTATACATTCACCCTTCATCTGTTCTTGTATCTTTCTCTTTCTATTCGTCATATTAACTTTAAATAACTTACCTAGACGGAGACTTTAGCCAAATGAATAATAAGATGAAGTCATTGTCATCGTTTATATAGACATCGAATTCTATATTCATGACATCATAGTGATGTCATGAATAGTGACCAATCACAACTTTGGCGCACCTGACCAATCAGAACGTTGACGCACCTGACCAATCAGAACGTTGACGCACCTGACCAATCAGAACGTTGGCGCACCTGACCAATCAGAACGTTGACGCAAAAGCCAGGCATAGAGGGCTAATATCCGCTCTATACCTAAAGGTATAGAGCGGCTAGCGCCGCTAAAAAAAGGGTAAAAGGGGTAAAAGACAGTACTCTACCGTCTCCGTCCATGTCGATGCTGCAGGCGTCGCCCTCTCCGTTGTCGTCGGTGTCCGTCTGCAGAGGGTTGTTGTCGAACGGACAGTTGTCACAGCGGTCCCCGACACCGTCCAGGTCGGAATCGAACTGCCGGGGGTTGTACACCAGCGGGCAGTTGTCCTGGATGGAGCATGTGATTACAACACAAACATGTATGTGCATATTAGTCATGGGACGATAATTGTTATTAGCGTTCATTGTTATAAAAAAAAATCAAAAAAATCAAATAGTCATATTGCAGAGAGTTTATTAAGACCGGGAACGCATGACAGTCATTTTTAGATTTCTTTGGGCTATTCAAAAATCGTGAAAATATGTGCAAATCTTTGAATATGTATTTTTTAAAGCGAACATTTGTGACTCCTAACAGTTTTTTCATGCCAAGGACCCCCAAAATGATATGTATTTGTCCACGGACCCCAAAATATTGTGTTCCAGGGACCCCCGAAAGCATATATTTGAGTTAAAAATGTATATATATATATTCAAAGATTTGCACACATTTTCATGATTTTTCTTTTCAAAAATAGCAGATCTACAAGCTCGCGGCAATATCGGCTAATTTTATTTATAGCCAAACAAATCTGAAAATGACACAGATGCGTTCCCGGTCTTAATGGGTTAATTGATAGGAAAATTGTCCTCTCTGTACTTGGACAGCTTTTTTTCATCTACACCAAAGTGTTTTGGGAATTGAATATCCACTACCTTCAGTGGAAGTGGAAGAAAAGAGAACTCTTATAATCTTACACAATTTCCTACGTGATAGGGTCTCATAGAATGCGCTGCAAGGAAGGCACGATTGAACTTTTTTTTTTTTACAGATTATGAGTAAGATTTCAAATAATATGTCATACATACACTGAAATCTGCTGTACTTAGTTCAAATCTCACCGGGAAAAAAAAAAAGTTTTGTATACTGCATATATCTATTTACTTACTTATGTTATTGTTATTTTGTAGTTATTGATTTTAGTAGGCTCATTGTTTTTTTTTTTTAAGGCCATGTTATTTCTTCAGCACCTGTTGGCAGTCATGGCTGCCAGTTCCCACCTGCCTGGCATGGCCAGACTAATATCTCTACGTAGATTAGTCTGGAATCTCTGTATGGAACCTGCATTTTCCATTTTAAAAAATGGTGATAAGCCCGACCCATATTTGCATGCTGGTTCTTGATTGGTGCCCCACAACTTCGGGGGCAGCGAAATCCAATCACAACCGAGTGGGGCCAGACTAATCTGCTAAGGGATATTCTCTTTTTACACCGGCAGACTTGTCTGGTTTCCAGGCTAGTTCCTAGCCTGGCAAACCCTCCCTCCAGAAATCTCAATTGTATTTTATTTCAGGAGTGAGTCTGGCCTGCAGACCTATATGGGCAATTTGGCTGTGGGCTGGAGATGGGCGGGACTAATGTAGCTTTGATGTCCAAGTGGCCCTTTGATGTCCAATCAAGCCACTTTAGGCTGCAGTGATTATCACCAGGAGTAATTGGTTTGTCTTTGATGTTAATGAGCAGCTTGTATGAAAGGTGTATTGATTAATGACGTGTGAACCACTCTGGTTCCACCTGATTGGCCTACCCCCGCTGTCAATCACAAAACAATGAGCGAGGACGCTGATTGGCTCGGTTAGTTTTTAATTCCGCTAGAAACTCCCACAATGGGCAATCATGCCAGACTCACTCCTGAAATAAAATACAATTGAGATTTCTGGAGGGAGGGTTTACCAGGCTAGCTAGTTCCCACCTGATATTGTGTGGGAGTTCCAAACGCTCCAGATCATAGTGAATAACTGCCAGCTTGCAAAGCGTCTTCAGACTAGGATTTAACTCTAAGATGTACAGCTCATCCACGGGTTTGAGATCATAGCCGATCATAAAATTTCCTCCAAAGAAGATGACACGATCTCCCACTATGCAACAGCGCCTCCTAGTCATATCAAAAGGGCATTTCCCCTTGAGCTGAATTTTCTTCCAGGTAAATGTCTCTGGAATGAATTTCCACAGGGTATTCACGGCCCGGCACATGTACAGCTCTTCATTGAAGGCAAAGGCTGGGGTATTAGTATTAGGAGGACGTGATGCAGATGATGGCGTCTCCAACCAGCAGTTGGTCTCCGTGTCAAACACCCCGATGGCATTGTAGCTGATGTTCCAATTGTTCCCCCCAGTCCCCCAGTCCTCCAGCCCCCCCAATACAAACATCTTTGTCCCAATGATAGTGGCAGAGTGTCCATACGAAGCAGGTGCTTGAATGCCTACGGTGTTAATTTCAGACCAGACCATTGTGGTTGTGTCCATCTTGTACATGCTATCAGTGGGTCCGGTCAGGCGATGCCATCCTCCGTAGATGTACATGACCGCACCCAAGACACAGGCTGAGTGGCCGCAACTTCCCTTTGGAACGGCCCCAGAACACTCTGGCATAAACCATCTGTGGGTGCTGACATCGAACGCATAGAGCACACTGTGGTGAGGATAGCACCCCCACCCCCACACATAGATTACATCATCTATATGCGCAGCCGTGTGTCCGCAGCGCCTGTTACCCGAGACAGGAGCCCGTCTTCCAGTTTTCTCTGAGGTTACCTTCATCCAGCGCAGGGACACTGTGTTGAATATGTGCACTTCATTGTACACATCAATGGAGTACACAAAGTACACTTTGTGACCCACTGTGACAGCAGCATGGCCTCCGTTTGGTCCTTCCAACTTCACCTTCGCAATCCACCTCAACATTTCAGACACAAACAGATGTATGGGCAAAGTCGGGTTTCACAAGTCTTGCTCTGGAAAAGAATAGTTATAACTCGCACGCCACCACTTATATTGGTACAGCAGCCTTGCAAGTACTGACGTCATCAGTCTTCAAACCAAATATCCACACTCCAAATATGGGATTTCCACCCAGCCTGAATCCACTAGCACGTACCTTTTCAGCTTCCCTTAATAGTGTTGCTTTCTTTTTTACAGAAAAATCTGTTCTGATGTGGGGTAAATATTTATATGCTATCCACTGAATACTGATGGTTAAGCAACTTATGATTGTTTAAAAATAAATGGTTGTTGTGTTTATTCGACTGCATATCTATGCTGAGGTTTTTATATGTGTCTTTTTGTATTTTCAAATAGCCTATGTATAAAATAGGGCTGAAGTGTTTAATGTATGTTTTATAATATAATAATTTATATCTGTGAAGTAACTAGTAACGTTAAGTTTTCAAATTATTGTAGTGGAGTAAAAGTACAATATTTGCCTTTGAGATGTAGAGGAGTAAAAGTAAAAGCATTAAAAATGGGAAATGCTCCAGTAAAGTAAAAAAATCACACCCTGTGTGAAGGTAGCGGCGCCTTTGAATACATTATGTCATCGATATGTGTTTATAATGTGTTTATAGCCATGTGTCATGTGAAGCTTGACCAATCACTTTGTTGACGGGTCTGACCAATCAGAGCGTCGACGACAGATAAAGTTAAATTGAGGATCTAACTTTAAATAACTTACCTAGAAGGAGACTTTAGCCAAATAAAAATATATACAAAAAAAAACATGAGGAAATAAAAAATAAACCTTGACATCATAGTGATGTCATGAATAGTCCCCTTGCCTGACAAATCACAACCTTGACGGGCCTGACCAATCAGAACCTTGACGGGCCTGACCAATCAGAACCTTGACGGGCCTGACCAATCAGAACCTTAACGGACTCTTGGATTCTCGATCGTCTCTATCAAACCATTCTGTCATAACGGATGACTGGGTCCCGAACTCAGACTTTCTATACATTCACCCTTCATCTGTTCTTGTATCTTTCTCTTTCTATTCGTCATATTAACTTTAAATAACTTACCTAGACGGAGACTTTAGCCAAATGAATAATAAGATGAAGTCATTGTCATCGTTTATATAGACATCGAATTCCATATTCATGACATCATAGTGATGTCATGAATAGTGACCAATCACAACTTTGGCGCACCTGACCAATCAGAACGTTGACGCACCTGACCAATCAGAACGTTGACGCACCTGACCAATCAGAACGTTGGCGCACCTGACCAATCAGAACGTTGACGCAAAAGCCAGGCATAGAGGGCTAATATCCGCTCTATACCTAAAGGTATAGAGCGGCTAGCGCCGCTAAAAAAGACCTCAAAATTGCACTTAAGTACAGTACTTGAGTAAATGTACTTAGTTACTTTCCACCACTGCTGAACTACACTATTATTATCAGATGTTTGATTAGTGATTAACCACAATGTATAATCAGTCATAATAAAAAGTCATAATCCACACACAGTGACAGTCTCACCCTCTCATCCTTGATGTCGTCGTTGTCATCGTCAGGGTCACAGGCGTCTCCCATGCCATCCTTGTCCAGATCTTCCTGTCCAGAGTTTGGCAGGTTGGGACAATTGTCCTGCAGCCAATAAGGGGCGTGGTTTAGTTTCAGACCAACCACAATACAGTTCCGAAGTCAGTCGACAATTAATATGTCTACATGTATAATTTGTGCATTGTTACGCATGCCAGGATGGTGTGTGTGCGTGCGTGCGTGCGAGCGTGCGTGCGTGCGTGCGAGCGTGCGTGCGTGCGTGCGTGTGCAGACACCATTGAGGCTGAGGTTTAGGCAGACTAATTTGACCAATTTGACTAATTTGACTAGTACTGTATACAGCTATAGATAGCTATAGAATGAAGCGACTGACCTTCATGATATAAAAGAAAGGAATTTATCAATGTGAAAAAAAAATAAGAAAAAAACTTCTGGAAGTGCACTAAGAAAATGTTGTATGGGATGTGAAAAATGCTTGTACAATGCACCCTCCAAAAAACGCGATGCATTGTGATGCGTTGTGAGCTTTTTTAAATAGCCAAAGTATATATATGAGGCTAAAGTGGTTAATGTGGTTAATGCCTCTGAGATGTAGTGGAGTAGAAGTAAAAGTATTGGAAATTGGAAATTCCCTCCCGTGAATTAAAGATACCTCAAATTTGTGCTTAAGTACAATACTTGAATACTTGTACATTAGTTACTTTGCACCACTGTCTGTATGTCACCTTGTGACAGTGGTAGGTGGCATTGTGCTTGCTTTGTGCATGTCTGTACGTCAGTGGTTCTCAAACTTTTTCGTGCCAAGGACCCCCAAATTGATATGTATGTGGCCACGGACCCCCACCTGAAAATGTGTTGTGCCAGGGACCCCCAGAGGCAAAGATTTGTGTTAAAAATGTTCTTAAGAAATATTTAAATATTTGGACACATTTTCACGATTTTTCAAAAATAGCAGATCTACAAGTTCATCGCGCTATGAGCTTGTATATCTTCTATTTTTGAATAGCCAAAGTATAAACTATGGCTAAAAGGGTCCAGTGATTGTGACGCTTTATTACCAAATTTTGGTAATAAAGGTGGGGGGGTGGAATCCCCCCACCCCCCCCCCCCCCAGGACCCCTGGGGGTCCCCGGACCCCAGCTTGAGAACCAATGCTGTATATGTCACCTTGTGACAGTGGTAGGTGGCGTTGTGCTTGCAGGTCAGGCTGAGGTTGGGCCAGCCGTCCAGGTCGGAGTCCTCCCCGCACGTGTAGCCGTCCCCGGCGAAGCCCACGGCGCACACACACCTGTACAGGAGCTCGGACGCCAGGCCCAGGTACACGCACTGGCCGTACCTGTGGCAGGTGTGCGTGTTGTCTTTGCACGGATTGTACGGCTCACAGACCTGCAGCAGAGATGTGGCATTTTTATTACATTTTCAATTTTCTCCCAGTCTCCTAGTCAGTGTGATTTCGTTGACTAAAACTATGCCGAAAAATGTTCGTCGACTACCTTTTTTCACTGACAAAAACAAAATAAAAACTAAGCTATGCAATGACTAAAACTAAGACTAAATATATTAACAATTTCGTCAACAAATAAAAACTAGACTAAAATGTTAGCGAGGGACGATTGGAGAAGAGATCCAGTAGAAAACAAGTCGTTTTATGTTTGGTTGCGCTCGGGTGTTGCGCTCTGAAAATAGCAGATCTGCAAGCTCACAACTCGTCGTGCTGCGACGTGTTGTGAGCTTGTAGATCAGTTATTTTCAGCATGCAACCAAGTGTAAAATCAGCCATTACGACGCACCGCCAAAATACATTTTAGTCAACCAAATTTAGTCGACTATAATCTTATGATATTTAGTCGACTAAAAGTAGACAAAAACTAAAACATTTCAGATTACTAAAATATGACTAAAACTAAATGGAATTTTATTCAAAAGGCTATGACTAAAACTAAATCAAAATTTGCAGTCAAAATCAACACTGCTCCCAGTTCAGTAGTTGTAAGAGCCAAATGGGTAAAAACATGTGTAATGGATTTGTGTGAACATGGGGTGGCGCTGTTGCCTATAGAAGCGCCAGGTTCACGGGCATGTGGGTGGGAGGTTTGACCCGGAAGGGCAATGTTTTTTGCCTGCTGGTTACCGCTGTTTACGCTGTTCAAAATGATTATATACTGTATATCATTTTCCTTTCCTTTCCAATTGGCTCGCTTGGCACCCCCTGGTGGGCCCTCTGGGACATTGAAGACCTCTCACCCAAGCTAGTAGTGTCTCAATCAAACAATTAAACATGGAACCAAACAGGAGAACAGAAGAACCAACACACGTGCCTGCCTGATGCTCTCGGCGTTCTGCACTCCCAGGCCGTAGGGCTGGAATCCTCTGTAGCGTGGCGGGCAGGGTAGACAGTAGAACCCCGGGTCCGTGTTCACGCACCCTGTGACACACACGCCCTCCACCTCACACTGCCAACGAGACACAAAGGATCATTGCCCCTACGCAGTGGTTTTCAACCCTTTACACATCAAGGTCCATTATTTATTCTACATTTGAGCCACGGATTCATCACCATTTGGTGAGATTTAGCCTCTAAGATCCAAAAATGTGAATATTTTGTTATCGTTTGATAGGGTTTTGTCCACTATTCCATGCTGTATTGATGTTGGTACCATAGGAGAGATGACAGGCAAACGTTGATCAAAAATAACTTTGAATCTTCTACATTCTCGAATTGTGTAGACTTCTTGTAAATTAAGTAATGCAGAATTTTAACTCTTGAGAGCGTAAAATGAAACCAAATGGACCCTTACGGGTCCATTTGTTTTGGCCTTGTAGATCTGCTAATTTTGCTACTTTTGAATTTGAATCTTAAAAAGTAACCGTTTTGGACATATGAGGTTTCCACCCGACAGAGATGACATACTCTCTCGTTAATACTTTTCATTGGTTCAATATTTATGAATTCCCACACACTCAAAATGTCTCACACATTTCGAAAATAGCACTGGCAAAAATAACACAAGCATGCCGTGAGCTTTTTAGATTGTCTATTTTCGTTACTTTTGCACAAAACATTTTACCAAAAAAACAAAAACATAAAAGGTTTTATCATGGGGATACAAGGTTTCTGACCGACGATATGCAAGTATTGCAAGTATTTGTAATACGATATGCAAGTATTTGTGATCATCAGAGAGAGACTGTCTGCCAACGGGGCAGATGGTTGGGCCTCCAACCAAAATAATTCAAACGTGTGCTCATGGGTTTACCGGAAGACGATACGTTGCACAAGAAAAGCTAACTTTTACGAGAGTACCGCGTTCCCACGCAACCCCCGACAAATAGGCCTCTATCGGCATCTGAAAAAGACTTCAGATGCCGTAGTCCCGCTTTTCATAGGGGTATGTACTCTGTATGTGTGTGTGTGTGTGTGTGTGTGTGTGTGTGTGTGTGTGTGTGTGTGTGTGTGCTATTGTACCTCGTCCTCGTCTTCGCAGTGTGTGCCGTTGCCATAGAAACCCTCTGGGCATCTTCCACATTCCCACGACCCGTCGCTGTGTGACGTGCACTGCACGTCGGGAAAACACGGCCGATACAGCAGACAGATGTCTGAGAACACACGCGCGCGCGTGCACACACACACATACACACACACACACACACACACACACACATAACATTCAGAGATGAACTGGGAGTTAAATGTAGCTTCCCATCGAGAGGAGGTGTCATTCACTGTTTTTGTTTGTTTTTGTAGATGACACATAGTATTGTGTCATAGGACCACAATGGAAACAAGTGCCCTGGCCTTTTTTTGTGTGTTATCCTTTAAGCCTTAATGTCTTACTGTGCCACCACGTGCTGTTTGCATTTCTGACTAATAAAGTATTCAATTCAATTTAAAATAAAAAATGTGGTTTGAGAACTACTGACCTATAGGACAGGGTTCTCTGTTGCAGGCTGCGTAGTCTGCTGCGTCTCCGGCACACCGCTTGCCTCCGTAGCGCGGGATGGGACTGGCACACTCCCTCCCTCGAACCGACAGACCTCCCCCGCACGACGCAGAGCACTCTGACCACTCCGACCAGCCCCCCCAGCCGCCTGCAACTACACACACACGCGCACACGCACACGCACGCACACACACACACACACACACACACACACACACACACACACACACACACACACACACACACACACACACACACACACACACACACACACACACACACACACACACACACACACACACACACACACACACACACACACACTTTACAATGTACAATTTAGGCATTTAGCAGACACTCTTAATCCAGAGCGATTTACAGTAAGCAAGGACAACACAAGGCAATACATTAAATGCATAGAAATAGTCATCTAGGGTCACAGGTAAACCAAGAACCAAGTATAATATACAAAAGAATCAATGACCTGTACATGATTGAACTATACATGATTGATTGATTGATTTGATTGATTGATTCTTTTCTTTTTTTTCTTTTACACACACACACACACACACACACACACACACACACACACACACACACACACACACACACACACACACACACACACACACACACACACACACACACACACACACACACACACACACTCATTATTTCGTCTGTGTTTCAGGACGGATAAAATACTCTCCTCCTGATTGTGTGTGAGTGTATTGGCAAAAAAAAAGAATTTAGGCTTTCAATTAGGACAAGATTCAGGTTAGGATTAGGATTGGAGTTGTGCCTGATTTATACTTGGTTGCATGTGAATGTCGCTGCCTGCGATGTGTTGTTATGGGCTTGTGCTTTGGCTATATTTCGGTGTACGATGCCTGTGTGCAACTAGAGGAAAGGCCAAAGAGAAGGTTTATAGATGTGATGAGAGAGGACATGCAGGGGACCGGAGTGACAGAGGAAAATGCAGAAAACAGAAGCAGAATGTAAACAGATGATCCTGCCTGTGGCGACCCCTGATGGAAATTAACCGAAAGGAGGAGAACGAGATGCCGGCACGCAACTATAAGTATAACCAGTGGTGGAAAAAGTACTCAAAATTAGAAATACCCTGTTACAAGTAAAAGTCCGCAATTCAAAATGTACTTGAGTAAAAGTAAGAAAATATTGGTATCAAACTGTACTTAAAGTACCAAAAGTAAAAGTACTGATTACGCAGAAGGTCCCATTTCAAGTTTTAAAGTGTTAAAAAAGTACAAAAAGCTGATGTAAGCTCACAACGCGTCGCATCGTGACGTGTTGTCCGCTTGTGGATCGTTTTTTTTCCCAAAAAGGCAAAGTTTAAGGGCTGAAGTTTTGTAAGCTAAATCTACAAAGTAACTAGTAACTAAAGTGGTCAAATAATAGTAATGGAGTAAAAGTACAATATGCCTCTGAGATGTAGTGGAGTAGAAGTAAAAGTATTGGAAGTTGGAAATTGGAAATTCTCAAGTAAAGTAGAAATACCTCAAAATTGTACTTAAGTTCAGTACTTGAGTACACGTACTTAAAAATAATATCAATGTGTGTGGTACAGTACATGTGTGTGTGCGTGGACATACTCACTTGGGCAGAATGTATTATTGCAGGACTGTGTCTCTCTCTTGTTCCCCTGGCACTCTTTGCCCCCCCTGTGTGGGGACGGGTGGTTACACAGGCGAACGCGCGTGACATTGCCTTCCCCGCACGTCGTAGAACACATGGACCACGGAGACCACAGCCCCCAGCCCCCGTCCACCCGTCCTACAGACCAAATACAGACACCAAAAACACATAACAGATCTACAGTGGTGGAAAAAGTACTCACATTTCTTACTTAAGTAAAAGTATCCATACTGCATTGTAGAAATACCTCTGTTACAAGTAAAAGTCCGGAATTCAAAATTTACTTGAGTAAAAGTACAAAAGCATTGGTATCAAATGTACTTAAAGTACCAAAAATAAAGTACTAAAATGTTTGAAAATAGCCGATCTACAAGCTCACAACGCGTCGCGATGCGACACTTTGTGAGCTTGTAGATCAGCTATTTTCAAATAGCCTACCTGCAAAATAGGGCTGAAGTGGTTAATGCGTGTTTTATAATATAATAATTTATATCTGCAAAGTAACTAGTAACTAAAATTTTCAAATAATTGTAGTGGAGTGAAAGTACAATATTTGCCTCTGAGATGTAGTGGAGTAGAAGTAAAAGTACTTCAAATTGGAAATACCCAAGTAAAGTAAAAATACCTCAAAATTGTACTTAAGTACAGTACTTGAGTAAATGTACTTTGCTACTTTACACCACAGGATGTAGTCATCCTGGAACCTCTAGTCTAGTACATGCTCGCGGTACAAGCACAGTAGCTTTGGAAAAACCCTTCAGCATCACTACAACATAAATTCAGCATCTTGGGAATTTGTGGCTCCATGTTGTGTGTACATTGGACATACCTGCAACCGAACCATGTTTCAAAGCCTGATGACAAAGCCTGAAAATCCATTCATTTGAGTACGGCTGGGGTTTTTACAGTAGATATATGGGGTTGTGTGCAGTGTTGGGACTATTCAGTAACTCCCACAGGATGAGGCATGCTCAGTCAATCATGAAAACAGAGCAAAAGCTCTGTCTGGACCGGGTCTGGGCTGGCTAGGCCCAGTCACAATTATTACATAATCTTCTGATCGCAATTATTTGAGCTTATCGCAATTATCTTTGCATAATCGATAAAATTGTTGTTTCCAGTCATCCGTATGAAAACAACTGGATGGCAGCAACAGAAATGTCATTATTTCCACATCATTTTTCACACTAGCTTAGGCTTTTTGGGCAAAAATGGTGAGCTTAACTAATTTAGTTAATTGGCTGGTGGTTAGGCCAAGCTTTTATCAACCCTATTGATTGTAGAGCAGAGTAGTACCCTATCTGACCCAGCTGTTGCCAACCCCAGTGATTAGTAGATCAGGATAGTGATAGGCTGATGAAACCCCTTTAAAGTCTTTTTTGTCTATCCAGTTTTTGTTTGTTGGACTTGGATTTGTTTGATAGGAATCCAAAAAGAACATTAGTGTCGCTCAGTCGCCGCCGGTGCCAAGCAGGAACTGACTTTGATGTCCTTTATATATAAGAAGGTCTGACGGAAACCTTGGTGAAGGAGATCAGACAACACAATAACAGATGGATAAAACCACAAGCAAATTGGACAACGTTAAAAAGTTACTCCTCCACATACAAGTGATGTTTTGTATTAATTTAGCTCAACTAACCGCTTAGTTTGACGGGTAAAAAGAACATCAAAACGAAACTCAAGTTGGGACCGATATTAGCAGCACCAGGACATTGTGAACAGCTCGTGGCAAACAAAACGGGCTTCAACAATACTTTCGCGTTGAGCTTGCAGATCGGCTATTTTGACTGCTTAAAGGACAACTTCAGCCATTTTCAACCTATCTTTATATAATTGGTCCTCACTAATGCTCATGATATAATGGTGGTACCATTTGTTTGTTTTCTATTTGGTCTGTGTCTCATAGGAGGGCAGAAACCTGCCTAATGTGTCTGATACACAGACCAAGTAGACAAGAATGGTGCCATGCTATGTCTCTATGAATTGAATACACAGGACCACAATGGAAATAAGCCCTCAGGGCTTTTTGTGTTATAATTTTAGCACCATTGTATAGTCGTACCACTGTAATTTGCAAACTGTTAATAAAGTATTCAATCAATCAATTATCATGAGCTTTAGTGAGGACCAATTATATGAAGATATAGGTTGAAAATTGGTGAAGTCATCCTTTAAATTTTTTACATTCATGGGAAAAAAAGCCTTTGAAAATTATATTTACTTGCACGACCCATAAAAATGGGTCAGCCCAACCGACAAATGGGTCCAGATCCACTGTTTGGGAACCACTGTAGACTACGGTGTTGTACCTTTGCGGTCACACTTGGCCAGCATGCAGCTGCGGGTCTGGAGTGACGGACCAATACAGGAAGTGGCGATGTCATCGCAGGAACGCCCTCGCTGCTGCCCGCCACGCCCACAGGTAACCGAGCATTCAGTCCATTCCGACCACGGAGACCAGCCGTCTTCCTTACCTTGGATACACACACACACACAAACACACACATACACACACACCCACGCACGCGCGCGCACATACATACTAAATGATTATTTGAATCAACGTGGGTATACTTAAAGCTGCACTATGTAACTTTCCTCTTCTACCCCGGATTTGAACCCGGTTTCCTGAGCAAGTGTTGGATTTTTCATACCATTGAGCCAATAGAGCCTGCCTGCTTGCTCGGGGGATAAATTGAATCTTGTCAGTTCCTGTATCTAGGTGAGACATGACCTTTGACACGATCTACTGTAATTGTCTCAATAGAAGAGCAGGGAGACAAAATACAACCACCCCAATTGTATAAGTTATATTGTATTAACATACTCTACCATACAGATTGGACAAAATTACATTTTATCCATGTAAAAAAGTGAGGCTTTAAACTCAGCCACAGCTGCAGACCAAACTCACCCAGACACACGGGGCAACAGTCTTCGTCCATAAAAGTAGGATTGACACAGGAGACGGGGGGGCAGGACACCTGCTGACACACCACCTTGCCATCCTGCACGCACACACACACACACACACACACACACACACACACACACACACACACACACACACACACACACACACACACACACACACACACACACACACACAAACAGACACACACACACACACACACACACACACACACACACACACACACGGACGGACGGACGGACGGACGGACGGACGGACGGACGGACGGACGGACGGACACCCCCCCACCCACACACACACACACACACACACACACACACACACACACACACACACACACACACGGACGGACGGACGGACGGACACACAGACACACAGACACACAGACAAGATAGAAAGTAGGGCTGTCACGATTCCAAACTTGAGTTGACGATTATTTGTCAAACAAATAATTGCGATTAATGATTTAATTGTGTTTTTGGCATTGAACATTGGAACGTTATGAATTAAAATACAATTTCTGTTTGCCTTTTAGGCTTTGTAATCAAAAATTGGCACAGGGCAGATATGACAAATAACTTAAATATACAAAGACATTACTGACATATTTGTATTTTCTTTCATGTAGAGTATGAAAGAAAATAAATTCCCTCCTGACCATCGGTAGCTTTTAAAAGAATTTTATATGCCATGTGGCATATAAAAATATATATATACATATTTGTAAACAGACCAGTTACCAAGAGCACCACAATATTGGAACATTTAAAAAAAAAAAGGTATACAGACAGAATAGACTTCCTCTAATTTTAGTGGAAAACAATATAGGTCCAATTTAGTCCAAATATGGGTGCCAGATTCTGTAGAAAGTGTCCAACTGTAATGCAACAAGAGTGTAATGTATTCACTAGGGATGCACTCCATTATAATGTTATGCCACGTCCGTTTTGTTGTAGCAATGTCCTTGATTCCAAAACAGAATATTCCTCCTAGCAGCAAACGTCAATAAATGAAACAACCTTTTGTGCTTGATATTTAAGCCTGTCCGGGAGACCAAGCAAAAGGCACATGGGATTTAACGAACACCAAAGATAACAGAAAGTTCACCTGCAAATGCAATACCAGACCAATAGCTCCGGAGCTTCACACAGGACCAGAGGCAATGAATAGTCATGTTAGTATTCTGTTATTTGTCTGCAAATTGTCTGGTTTGTCTGGATCTTTGTTTAGATCTAACATATTGTGCGGCCAGAGTTTTAAAAAGTACGTTTTAAAAAAATCAAAATAGGGTTGTCTTAGTTTTGGATTTAGGTGTTTCAAAATTCATGTCTCATGCACCACACCGACCACATTTTTTAGTTATTGCAAGGACCCCCCATAACTCTGAGAGTGTACAAATGGAACAAATGGAACCAAATGGACCCGTTTGTACACTCTCAGAGTTACAGACCTGTAAGGGTCCATCTGGAACCCCTTCAAGGAACCCTGAGGATTCCTGGACCCCACTTTGAGAACCACTGCTTAGACTCCATCCCAGACTGTGAGAAAGACCGTCTTAGCGGCTGGAAACAGTACAGAGGCACTTGTACGGGGTAACCAAATGGCGTACTTATTCACCAACATTACAGCAAGTGTAACCTAGGCCTACTGTATGTGAAACTATACGTGGGTATGCCTATATGTGATTTAGAGGCGTTTGCATTTCGTTTCCACTGGAGGGCGCACTACACTCTGTCGTTGCAATTTGAGGCGTAGAGGTAGAATTACATCCTGGTACTTCCTCAGAACAACTCTTGGTATGAATACACCACAAAATAACAAGTCATTGTTGATTATATGAATAATATATGATAGCTAAAAAGCACTTTTCTTATTGGAGCCCAACTGTGATCCTGAAGGAGAAATAATTCAGCCATGTATTGTGTGTAGAGAACCCTGGTGAGTGAACTAGCTTGTATTTAGCGTTAGCTTCAAGCCTGTTGCTAGCATGTCCAGGTACATACTTTGCTTGCTATTTGAGTCCAGATACCTTTCTTAAAAAACAGTCAGGGGTTTATGACCGTTGTGTCTAATGTTTAACATACTTTGGTGCACTCTGTATCATTGTAGTAATGTTTGCAGTTAGCTTAATGCTAATCGTGATTAGCATAGTTAGCTTCTCAAACATCTTTAGCAAGAAAATGGTTTCTGAGGAAATACCAGGATGTAATTCTACCTCTACACCTCAAATTGCAAGGACAGACTGTAGTGCGCCCTCCAGTGGAAACAAAATGCAACTACACCTCTAAATCACATCGGCCCATTCTTAATAGCCCATTGTTTCACATGGGTTACACAAACATAACAAGGACATTAGCTGATTCACAATTTCCAGAAATCGAGTTTTTACTCTATGATGTTTGTGATATGAAATGTAAGCTACTTACCATAATCACAGTAAACATCATGTCCTCAGTCATATATTTTTTTTAAACTAACTCAGTCACTTTCAGTTCAGCACAACTGAGGTGTGTGTGTCACTGTCCAGCTGACGCTCGTTGACACTCGTTAATGTTACTTGCATCAAAGCAATTATGTTGTGTTTCTGCATCAAATAGAACTACACCTAATCTAAGATTCCATCAAAGCCAATCATTTTCACACAACCCTCTCTGGTATTATATATTTTTTAGTTTGAGCTGTAGGAAATAACTAGGCTACACTTGGTTGTTAAAGTCAAGATGAAAACAATATAATAATTTGGATTAAACTGATTGGGATTTTTTTTAAATGGGTATCGATTTTTTTAATTGTTTTGAATCGAAACGTGACCCCTAGAATCGGAATCGAATCATGAGATAGCAGACGATTCACAGTCCACCATTGTCAACACATCCATAACCTCAGGCTGCGCTCTGTCTGCCTTCAGGTCAGTCAAAGTCCATGCTTCTCAAGAAATGTACTCTTCTTGACTCCTCCGATGTGAAGAACTATATGCAGATCGGTTTCACTTCCTTCTTTCATTCTAAATCTCTCAAACGAGTTGTTTTAACAGCTCTCTCTCTCTCTCTCTCGCTCTCTCTCTTTTTTTCTCTCTCGCTCTCTCGCTCTCTCGCTCTCTCTCTCTCTCTCACAGAATAACCTGTTGGAATAGTTTTCTGTTTTGGATCAAGGACATTGCTACAACAAAACGATCGTGGCATAACATCTTAATGGAGTGTATGATCCCTAGTGAATACATTACATGCTTATTGCATTCCAAGTTGGACACTTACACTCTACAGTATCTGGGATCCACATTTGGACTCTATTGGACCCATATTGTCTTCCAGTATAATTAGAGGATTTCCTCACCAAGTCCAGCTTGTCTGTACACCAGCTTTTTAATGTTCCAATATTTGGGTGCTCTTGGTAACTAGTCTGTTTACAAACAAAACACAGGGTTTTTATTTTTTCTAAAGACTACCGATGGTCAGGAAGGGATTTATTTTCTTTCTTTCGCTTAATTTTTCTGTTTTAATACATTCTGCAGTGCTGAAACGCCACTCCTCACATTCACAAAGGACCCCAATGGAAACAAGCCATAGGCTTTCTTGGGTTTAAAATCTCTTAGCAGACTTTGTATTGAACTGTACTTTCCTGTGCTTTTGTGCAAACTGATAATAAAGTATTCAATCAATCAATCTATCAATCAAACCATGGTACCCATGCAGCCTCCCACTCCTTAGTCCTCACAGTCCTCACCCTTCTAGACCTATCTGGAGCATTTGACAAAGTCGACCACCAGTTTCTCCTGGACACCCTTTCTGACCTTGGTAACACTGGGACGGCACTCAAGATCGCAGCAGTCATCCCAGTCGCGGACTGTTTCCGACGCTGCCACGTGGAATATGGCTCTATACAGACACAAGGCCACTGGTGGCGGGTTGCTAAATAATGGCTTCTTCTCCCCCCCGGACAATCAGACACATGAACGATCGGTCCATAGAAAGGAAAAATAGGCCGGGGAAACGCTAATAACCCCCCACCGTTATACTGATGACACTGGACTGTTTTTCTCCTTCAGCTCCCTCTGCCAGATTGAAGAGCACATCGCTGCGTGCCTGAGTGACATCTCACAGTGGATGTTTTCCAAAACACCTAGATAGATAGATAGACCTTTATTGATCCCGAGGGACATTCAATCTCAACGCAGACAAAACTTGAGCTTCTCTGCTTCCCCTGGAAAGTCTTACCCCCTGCACGATCTTTCCATTTTCATCAACAACACCCTGGTGCCCAAAACGTTGCAGTGGTCCTGACCTGGAATGCCATCTGTCCTTGAAGTCACACATAGCAGTGATCACAGATTCCTGGAGGCTTTGCGCTTAACAACATCCAAAGGATCAGACCGTTCCTCACCAAGGAATCTGCCCAGCTCCTTATCCAAGCCGCAGTCATCATCTCCACGCTTGACTACTGAAACTGCCTTCTTGCTGGTCGTTTTGCGTAAAAAACGTTACGGCACTGGCCTGATATTCAACTTCCCTCCAAATGTCACATCTAACCCATCTGCGCTGCCTTCTCTGGCTTCCAGGCAGTTGTTGTCTACAACCGATTCAAAACACGGGTCATGGCCTTTATACAAGGCAATAAAAGACATGCCCCATTACCTTCAGGAAATCGTCCTCCCTACACACTGGGACACTGAGATCAGCTAACACAGGACATCTGTCCCTCTCTTCCCTATAGACACTGGATTCTGTTCCAGCCTAACTCTCAAGCCTAATGTTGTTTAAAACAGTGGTTCTCACAGTTTTTCATGTCAAAGACCCCCAAATTAATATGTAATTGTCCACAGACCTCCACCTGAAAATATTTTGTGCCGGGGACCCCCATACAAGATTTGTGCTGTTAAAATGTTTAATATTCAAAATATTTAACTTTATCCTCAATATTTTTGGAAAATAACAGATCTACAATCTCGCAACACGTTGCTGTGAGCTTGAAGATCTGCTATTTGCAAATAGCCGATGTAAAGTGGTAAAACACAGCCTAGTCGTCCTTATTTTGGGCTTGTTTTCATAGACCTGGCCACTTGTTTCTCTTGCAAAATCTGGCAACACTGGTCACAGCAGCCAGTCAGAATGAAACACAGGACAGGAGTTCAGCTAAGAGCAAGTGTCAAGAGACAAATTTGATCATTCATTTGAATCAGCTGTGTGGAGTGGAATGAGCATATCTGTGGGAATGAGTGACAACAGGAAATGATGCCCAAAATTAACGCAAGGGCTCATGGGACACTGGAAACTTGTGGATATATATCAGTCAGGACTGCAGACTCAACTTCCAATTTTCCTCGGAAGGAGCACTTTATTTCCTTGTTGTATCACTACTTGTTGCCTATTTCAATAGAAGCTAGTTAGGCTATGCATGATGTATGTTGGTTACTTGTTTGCTCAGGCTATGTACAGTATGTTACAAATAGACTGTTTATGGTTTGCTTGTCCACAAATGCTAAGAATGTTAAATATCATGTTTAGATAGATGCTGGTTTTAATGTGTACCTGGTATCTTTCCCTGTCATTTGTTGACTATGGTTCATGTCATTTACTCTGATCTTACACTTTGTAATTCGCTCTAGAATCTTATAAATTCCACACATGGACATATCTTATTAATAAAGTATTCAATCAATCAATGCCATAATTGCAATTGTAAATTGTCATGACATTGACGTATCCTACTATATGAATGAATATTTCCAAGGGAAGGCTTGAGTTATAGAGTACGAACAAATATAATGCAACACATTCCATTTCACACCAGACATCATTTCCAGCTCACAACATAGAGTATGAAAGTTTTTCATCTAATAAAGGAAGTGACAAATGAAAACTTTTACACGACTATACAGTTTGGGGAATTACAGCACTGTACTACTGAATAATTTCAATGCCTTTGACCTGGAAAAAAAAATGAATATAGTGTGTGTCTCGATAATTCTGGTAATACGTAACATTCTACCACCCATATCCATGACAAATGATAGTTCAACACAGGAATCTCCCGGGGATATTCCCATAAAAATGCAGACTGATCGTTACATAACTCGTGTACTCTTGACACAGACCTGGCAATCGCAGGAGGTGCAGCTGTCCACCTCCCACTCCTCCCCCTGCTCGTAGACTCGTCCGTCCTGCACACACCAGATCTCTCCATCACGGTCCCTGTCCAGGATGTCAGCAGCATCGTCCGTACGACTGATGCTGCTGCTGCTGTTGCTGCTTCTACTGCTGTTTCTACTGCTGCTGTAGCTGATGCTGTTGATGCTGGTGCTGCTGCTGTTGCCCAGCTCTGCTAAAGTTATACGCATCTCTTCATTCTCCTCTGTCTGGGACCACACACACAGATAACACACACACACACACGCACACGCGTGCGCAGACACAATTGTCAATTTAACCACTTGGAACCTACAGTAGCATCCCTATTTTGCTTTCAGCAAAGAGATTTGGTGTAGAGGGGAAAAACATTGTTTTGCTGACCGACACTCGGTCAACAAAACAAGACATGGTAGACACACTTATGTAAGGAGCAGGAAGAGGTAACACCACAGGTTTCCTTAGGTATCTGAAAAAGGAGGGAAAAAGTCGCACTCTGTGGCTCCATATAGTGATTTATTTGATTGATGTTTTGGTCTTTTGGCCTTATTCCTCAGAATCAACAATTCGTCTATGTCGAGTGGAAACCTCATATGTCCAAAACTGTTACTTTTCAGGATAAAAAAAAATAGGGCGTTAATTTACGTTAATTTATACATTTAAAAATGTTTTTTTAATGAAAGCACAAAAAGTTAAAATGTGGGGATAAGAGGTTTCTGCCCGACAGCAATGAAATTTGTTTAGTTTGAGGAAGGTCAAAAGGCAGAAACGTCAGTCAAATAAATCACTGCATACAGAGCCATGAGTGTGCAACTTCTGTCCTCCTTTTTAAGACACACTTCAAACCATTTTTCTTTCTGTCACAGGGATTAGACTAATCACAGTCCTGGGAAGTTAATCTGTTATAGGTATAAAAAATGAGTTCTGCACACTGACTGTAGCTTCCTGAAGTGCAATTTACTGGCACATCATACAGTAAAAGTATGTTTGGAGCCTATGCTCTTCTTCAGACTAAACAGACTGAAGAGACGCCATCTTAAAATACATTTGTTGTTGTCACATGATCGTTAACTGATGAGCCACAAACGTATACCAACATAAATCAGTGGCAAATACTAATCAACTGTTCAATTTATCATTGCCTTTTGATGTTCTCCCTCTGGTCATTCTTTACTTTTTTTGGCAATGTTCTATCCCTGCTTCTGGTCAGACTGAATGAAATACATGTGGGAAATGTAGACTGTTTGATATGTTTGATATATTTATGTTTGATATCACAATTTAAATACAAATGTACTGTATTAACCCTGGTTTCCCTAATTTGGGCAAATTTTCAAATGTTTTTTAAATATTGTTTTATTTAAAAAATAACAGATCTACAAGGCAGCTAACAATGCGACACATTGAAACAATATAATTGTACAATTTAATTAAATTTAAATGTACAGTATGTTACCTATTAACTATCCCTATTTGGGCAACTTTTCAAACTTTTTCAAACATTTTCAATTACATATTTTTCTTAACCCTGTCCCCTATCACAGTGTTTCCTCACCACTCTCTGCAGGTCCTTCAGCAGGTTGCTGGTGACGATGCGGAGGCCGTGGATCTCAGTGATGAGCCCCAGCAGGTCCTCACAGGACTGCTGACACACCTCGGACCCCGAGTGCCCTTTCACCTCCGCACCCCCCGCCACACCTGAGCGCCAACACGGCTGTGAGTATAGGCTTACTGTATGACTGATTTATACTTGGTATGCGTACACTGATATAGCAGATCTAAAAGCTCACAACGCGTCGCAGAGCGACCTCGTTTTCAGCGTGCGACACTGGCATGCAACTAAGTCATACTGTAAATCACCCTTTAGTATACCCCCACACACACACACACACACACACACACACACACACACACACACACACACACACACACACACACACACACACACACACACACACACACACACACACACACACACACACACACAGAACAATCCTCAGTGTGAGAAATGTAAGAGTTTGACTTGTTCTATGCAAACAAAAGTGATTTGTCTGTTATGCTCATTATGAAATGTGTGATATGTTATATCAATTCATGTTTTTCAGTGTGTGTGTGTGTGTGTGTGTGTATGTGAGCCAGTGCTCATGCACGTGCAAAAGTGGCGCGCACGTACCTGAAAGGAGGGTGCCGGCACACAGCAACATCGGAAGCCAGGAGGAGAAACACCTCGCCGGACTCATCGCTGTTCGTTCACACACACACACACACACACACACACACACACACACACACACACACACACACACACACACACAGTGACGCACACGTGTCACAACGCATTAGACGCAACACACATCAACGGCAGCACAAGAGGGGGAAGAATGATGCAGAGCAGGGACAGCAGTGACAAGATGCAAAAATGGGGGGACATACCTGTGTCCTCGTGGCTCCCCCCGTTGTTCTGTCTTCTCTCTCTCTCCGCTGGTAAAAGACAGACCTGCTAGACTCGTCCCTTCACGGTATAGCTCCACAGAGGCTGTGGTGGAATGTCCTGTCTCCTTTCCTCGTCTCCTCGTCCCCTTGTCCCCTTGTCATCTGGACCGGGAAGCTTCTTCAATGAGGTCTCCTCAGTAATTTGTCATCCGGAGAGGTACGGGGAGGAGATCTGACAGGCAATAGGCAGGAATTGATGATAGAGAAAAACTTAACTGAACCCCGGCATACGAACGGCTCTGTGTAGCAAGTTCTTATGAGTATGTGTGTGTGTGTACGTGTGTCTGTGTGTGTGTGTGAGTGTGTTTGTTTGAGTGTGTGTCCCGGGCAGGAGCGGGGGCCATCTATTACCCGCCTGTCTGGCGATGAACAGGACTGCATATCTCCCAGAGAGAAACGCAGCTGGATGGAGAGAGTTCTCTCTCTCTGTGTGTGTGTGTGTGTGTGTGTGTGTGTGTGTGTGTGTGTGTGTGCTCGCGTGTGCGTCCGTGCGTGTTGATGTCTGGATGCAGGTTTCCCAGTCCCAAACACATCATTTTCACTCTCCACTCCAACCTCCTAAGGCACACACACACATACACAGAGCAACACACACGCACACACAGAGGCTACAGAAGTTTTTCCGATGTTTTAAAAGCAAAAACGGGAAAATGTTGCTGTAAATCATTTTTTAACATTAAACACATGCCCTGGGTGAGCATGCATGCATGCATATGTGTGTGTGCGTGCACATGGTGGGCAGCTTATTTACAGTAATGTTGGCAGAACCAAATTGTGCGTGAGAGTTAAGCACTTAAGTCCCTCAGGGCTCTATTGTATTTTCGCTCTACATTAAATATCTTTGCTGAAAAATAGCCAATCTACAATGTGTCTACACAATGTGTCGCTTTGCGACGCATTGTGAGCTTGTAGATCTGCTATTTTCCTGCGAAGATTTTCCCCACAGTACGGATGCCATGGGGGTTTAAGTAAGAATGTACTGGAGTATAACAGTATAACTTCGACCAGGACCAAGATTCAAACCCCCAACCCGCTTGTTGTGAAGCCTCTCCTTACACAGTCACTTCTGTGAGACGTAGATGCTGTTATCTGTTCTCTGTTTGCCCTATTATGTGTCTCTATCTCTCTCTCTTTCTCTTGCTGTCCCTCTTTCTCTCTGCCTGTCTCTCTGTCTTTCTTTGTCTCCGTCTGTCTGTCCTCTCTCCACGGTCCCCCTGCTGAGTCAAAGAGGCATCGTCCTGCATCACATTTTCCATCTGTAGATTCCACTTGTGCGGTAATGAATCGCACAGATGTATGCACGCGCTCATGCACGCACACACACACACACACACAGACTCACACTGGCATATACCTGCACACGCATGAATGTGTACGTGTACCACATGCGTGAATGTACACACACACACACACACACACACACACAAACCTGCATGCATGAGCACCAAGCCTACACGCACACACTCATCCACACACACACACACACACACACACACACACACACACACACACACACACACACGCGTATGAAATTGCATTTCACCATTACCATATCTCTAGAAACCTCACAACAGGAACTGGCAACACATTTCTCTCATTACTTTGAAGTGCCTGAGAGGCAGACGTGGAGAAAACAGGTGTTGTTTGCCGTGTGTCAGAGTGGGGCGCCGTCTGTCTGTCTAATGGATGAATCAATGGACGTCAGGTCCGAGGCTGGAGGGGAGGCGGGGCCACGTCTACAGGGAGGCGGGGCCACGTCTACAGGGAGACACTTAAACCTGTATGTTGATTCTGCCATGTGGACTATATGACTTCCTGCTTTAAATATGTCCTCAGTCCAAATCTATGGCTCCGGTTGATTTTCCTCTGCTATAGACAGACAGACAGACAGACAGACAGATCAGGCTGGATATAGATATTGTAGATCAATGTTTCTCAACCTTTTCTGAATCAGTGACCACTTGAAAATCTTGAACGTTTTCGCGGCCCACCCATCTGACCACTTAACAAGTGTTACGTGGTCAGGTGGGTGGTGCATTTTCAGAGCTTTCCTGTCACTTTCCTCTGCTAGATAGATAGATAGATAGATGGATGCAAAGATAGAAGTGGTTCAAAACATATACAAATATTGAAATTGTCATAACATGCACGAGGCTTGACCTAAATCACAGTATCGGTACATAATATTGTTATGTTTCTGATGCCATGTGCTCTAACTCTGTTATCAAGGTATACTGCAGGCCCAAGGATACAGCATGTCAGTACAACTGTCTGTCATGTCTATTTGTTCCTATTCATCACTTATGACTCACATGTCAATTACAGCATTGTACAGCATTATGTAAACAGTTATGTCACATTGCAACGTGGGAAAAACTGGCTTACAAAACCACTAATGTTCATTTGCTAGAAAGTTATATATACAGTAGGCTACATGTTGGCAAGGGTAGCTTGGTATAAAGCTTTTTGAAACAAATAGCAGCAACCTTTCAGGATTTTGCAGTCACTTTTGGAACAATTGGCAGCATGTTCCCATTGTAGAGTACAAAAAGCCTCAGATTTCAAATGTGTTTAAAGGTCGTATCATTCGGCCACTTATAGTGGCCTGAGCAGAGGTACTATGTTCTCTATGACGAGTGGATGATTGATACCTCTCAGAACATGTCGTAAGTGACACTAGCCTGGGGACATCTCGTTCTCTGAGCTTGTACTTGCTTACAGAGCAGCAATTTGACTGACTGAAGTGACCCACATTTCTCTCTAGGTCGTCATCAAGACGAGCCCTCCATCGTTGCTTCCAGTCATCCCGGTTCATACATCTGGGCGGTTCATTGGTACTTTGCGCTCCTGCATCATTCTTCAGTACATCCACGTATGTTAGTGTGGGACGTCCTCATGAGCGATGCCCATGTGTTGGTTCCCACAGCACTAATTTGTCTTTGGCAGTGTCCTGCTAGTCTCATTCTCCTGGCTGCTATTTTCTCGCTCACCCATGGCGCCATTCCCTCATACAGGATCTTGTTCGTAACATGTGACCTCTTGCTGATGTTAAGTACTGCATTTAATGGAGAGCTTGCTTATAGATAAACTGAATGATGTCAACACCTTTAATAGGGAGCTTGCCTATAGATAAATAATCCAACTGAATGATGTCACCACCTTTAATAGAGCTTGCTTATAGATGAATAACCCAACTGAATGAAGTCACCACCTGTAATTAGAGAGAGTTTTTAGCATCACAACGGATGATTCTATAAATCAAAACAACAACAAAAGGACATGTGGCAAGCATAAGGTGGGGGGTGGGTGAGACAAGAGCCCACCAACAATCAAGCAGCTTAACACAAAGGCTCAGACAGCTAGGGGCTGCAAAGCAACAATAGCCTCATCATAATCATTTCACTGAGGATTTAAACCACTCAACTCCACAAGGTCTCTCTCAGTCTGTGCACTTCTCTGTTGTGAAGCCCAGGGGGCAGTGACAAGCGAACCTGCATATGGCTCCCGGCCAGGGCTCTGACATCCTCCCTGCTGCTGGCTCCACACTGTATACGCATATGGCTCATTGAATTACCTGGGCTTAAAGTAACGGGATTGCACACGGAAGGATGTTCAGCCAAGAGACATAACAGGCCCGGCCAGGGACAATATAGCGTCACGGGCCAAGGCAGCTAGCTGGGTGGGATGGATAGAGCCATGGGGACTGCTGCTGCAAGGGAGGAGCAATTTCTATTTTTAGCTGTATTAATTATTCATAGACGTTTCATCAGCAGACGGAGGGTAGACTATTAACTGCCGATACACATGGCATTGAAGCAGAGCATTTGCAGTGGTTGGAAGAAGTGCTCAGATATTTTACTTAAGTAAAAGTATCAATATCACAGTGTATAGAAATTCTCTGTTACAAGTAAAAGGCCTGTGTTCAAAATTGTTCTTGAGTAAATTTAAAGCACAAAAGTATTGGCATCAAAATATACTTAAAGTAACAAAAGTATAAGTACTAAAATGTGACGAGTTGTGAGCTTGTAGATTGTCTATTTTCAAATAGTCTAGGTGTATAGGGCTAAAGTGGTTAATGTGTGTTTTGTAATAATAATCAAAATATAACTAACACAGTAACTAGTAACTAAAGTGTTCTGATAATTGTACTGGGGTAAAAAGTACAATATTTGACTCTGAGATGTAGTGGAGTAGAAGCAAAAGTATTGAAATTGGAAATACTCCACTAAAGTAAAGATACCTCAAATGTGTTCTTAGGCCTACTTGAGTACATGCACTAGTTACTGTCCACCACTGCAACATACATACTTTTAATATTAGTAGCCTACAAATAATTCTAATTCAGGGAGAATAGTAGATATGGTAGGCCTATGCAGTATTTACCAACATTAGAGCAGATTTATTTAATAAGCCTACTTTTATTAAGTGAATAGGCCTATTTTAGCTGAAGAAGTACAGTTGGTTGTTGCTGCCTGGATGGGTGTAACTGTACAGTAGCCTATCATGGTCAGTGGGACGGGGGAAGGGAATTAATCCAGTTATCAGATTATCCTATTACACTACAGATTAACCCCTGTGCTCCTGGGAAATGTCGTTCTCAGAAGGCCTTTTCTTCCAAAGACACTTAATCATAATATGATTACTATATTATAGTAAAGCCCAATTATACATTCCCTTAAAGATTGCACCCATAGCTTGGCCTGTGAGTGTTTGTTTATCTAGCATGTGGTGCAGACCAATGGTGCGTAAAGGTGGTGGGTGCTATGTTGGCTTGTGGTGGACATTTTTGTAAAAAATATATTTTTGCAATGGACATACAACACGAGTAGACAAACACTAGCTCTGATTCATAGCCTTGAAGGGGAACTCCTTCAAGGCTATGAATCAGAGCTAGACAAACACTAGCCCTAAATGACCATTACAGGTCTATAAACTCTTGAGAATGTTCAAATGGAACCAAATGGACCCGTAATGGTCCATTTGGTTCCATTTGTACACTCTCAGGGGGTCCTTGAAATTAAAACGTTTGAAAACCACTGTACCAGTGGACTCCTAATATGCCATAGCGTCATAGTAAATGATAATCAGTGTCATACATAGGCTATTGTAAAGAAAGCCTGGAGACTTGACATACAGTAAATTGGGTCTTATGATCAAAATAATAACATTATAATGGTGTGTAAAAACTTAATCAAAAAGTTGGGACAAGTCTCGCGTGCGCGGACGGATATAATTATTGCTGACCCCTGAGTGGTATAGACCTGGATAAATCGCCACCCTTGGAGCGCGTCGTGACGCATCGCTTTGCCCCAGCAGGTCAGAGTGGAGGCGGCCGGCCCGTGGTGTTAGTGTCACCGTAACCCTAGGCTCAGGCTGATTAGCGTGACACACTTTTGCTTTCCTTTACCTCGGCGACAGTGACAGCCTGCCCGTCGCTCTGCTTGCTATACGCGGGAGGACGCATCATTTCAAGCTGTATTTATTCATTAATTCATTCATAAACAAAGTGACCACTGACCGATACTTATGACCGTGGAAGACATGGAGGTGGAAGAGGCCGCCGAGCCGTCGGGGTCGTTTGTCCCCCAGAAGGAGGTCGTGTACAATGGCCTGCTGCCCTACTCCTCTCGGTTGGACCGAGAGGCCACGGAGCTGCTGGCTGAAATCAAAGCCAACCTGTCCAGAGCTGTCCTCCTCAGGGAGCTGTGGCCAGGGGTCTCCTTCTGGACACGGAAACTATTCTCGTAAGTAAAGTAGGCTACACTAGACTACTAGACCTAGTGGTTCACAAACTGAGGGTCGGAACCCCGTTCCCAGGGCAGGGGGGTCCCCAAATTATTTTGTGTGGTCCCCAGATGATTAGCCTATAGCTTAATGTGCAATATTGTTTTCTCACTCAACAGTAAACAAACCAACATACAGTAATAACAGTATAAGTCTAGGCCCTATATGAGCTAGTGGAGTCACTTTCGAAATGTGCAGATACCCTAGACCAGGGGTGTCAAACTCAATTTGGTGTCCGGGCAAGATTGGTCAAATTGTGACTTGAGGTGGGCAGGAACCAGTTGCGGACACACATGCGCGCTCACGCATTCAGTTATACAGCATTGTTTTTCAATCTGTTGTCTAAACTTGTCTCAGAAAACAAACAATGCAATTTGTAACAATAATAATAATTATAATAATTATAATTATTATTATAAACCATTTTAAGTAGAATAATTCAATTTGAAGTTAAACAATACCTGGTAATTTGTGTGGGTTGCTAAATAATTACATTTATAGAACAGTGGTGTAAAGTAACTAATTACATTTACTCAAGTACTGTACCTAAGTAAAGATTTGAAGTAGTTTTACTTTATTAGAGTAACCCTAACCCTAACCCTAACCCATTGTTCTCAGGTTACATTAAGCACGTTTAAATGCTCTGTTATATCCACCAAAAATGCAAGATCTCGAACCCAGTCTGGGTCATCCAACTGTACAACTGGTTTCCCTTTGTCCATCATGGCTTTACATGGCTATGGCTTCAATTGCTTGCCTATTGTTCTTTACAGAAGGAGTTTCACTGCAGCAAGTGGGGAGGGGGGAGCGTTCTCATGTCTCATATATATATATATATATATATATAATATATAGACATAAAAAAGTTAGAGAACCACATTATAGCAACATAAGTGTTTCAGAAAACAGTTAGCATTTAGGAGACATTTGTAAAGATTTCCATGATTTTTCAAAAATAGCAGATCTACAAGCAGATCCACAATAGCAGATCTACTTTATATCTGCTATTTTTGAATAGCCAAATAAATCTTAAAATTACAGAGATGCTTTCCCCAGATAGAATGTTAAATACACTCTGAGTTCAAATAACACTGAGGATTTCACTGGGCAAGCTCCTGAGAAATAAAAGAAGCAGCTTTGATACATTTATTTTTTAACACATATATGATTAATGCTTCTAACTACCTATTATATATATATATATATAATATAGACATAAAAAAGTTAGAGAACCACATTATAGCAACATAAGTGTTTCAGAAAACTGTTAGCATTTAGGAGACATTTGTAAAGATTTCCATGATTTTTCAAAAATAGCAGATCTACAAGCTCACAGTGCAGCACTCAGTGCAGCACTATGAGCTTGTAGATCTGCTATTTTTGAATAGCCAAATAAATCTTAAAATGACACAGATGCTTTCCCCAGATAGAATGTTAAATCCACTCCGAGTTCAATTAACACTGAGGATTTCACTGGACAAGCTCCTGAAAAATAAAAGAAGCAGCTTTGATAGATTTATTTTTAACACATCTAAGTCACTTGCTGCTTCAGACCGAGAGAGAGAGAGAGAGAGAGAGAGAGAGAGAGAGAGAGAGAGAGAGAGAGAGAGAGAGAGAGTCTGACTCCTGTGTGAGGATCAAAGAGTATAGCCATTACTACTCGACTAGTAGTTGAATAGACTCTTAACGAGCCAATCAGCCACAACATTCCACAGCTGGGGAGAGACAAAGCCAAGTAGCAGCGAGTGGCGGAGTGGGGGAGATCTGCTTGGACGCTCAGCAAGGCAATGTAAACTCCGACTCTATGTCTGTTAGATGTAGTATCAATTTACTATTTTTAAAAGTATTTCCTGGGCCGCCAGGGACCTTTCCGTGGGCCGCAAAACGCCCGCGGGCCGTGAGTTTGACACCGCTGCCCTAGACTCTAGGGTATCTGCACATTTCGAAAGTGACAATTTAATGACATTTTATATACCTTTTTAAAACCAAATTGGCCAAATTGTCAAATATTACGTAAAAAAAAAGGCAAACCTGTGGAACTGAGTCAAAAACTCAATGTAATGCCTACAATTCCAAGTGCTTGTCACGGTGGTGGTGGGGGGTCCCAGTTCAAATATGATTATTTTGGGGGGTCCCCAGATAAAATATGATTATTTTGGGGGGACCCCAGTTCAAATATGATTATTTTGGGAGGACCCCAGTTCAAATATGATTATTTTGGGGCGGTCCCCAGTTCAAATATGATTATTTTGGGGTGGTCCCCAGTTCACATATGATTATTTTGGGGGGACCCCAGTTCAAATATGATTATTTTGGGGGGACCCCAGTTCAAATATGATTATTTTGGGGCGGTCCCCAGTTCAAATATGATTATTTTAATCTGAAAAGTTTGGGAACCCTTGCACTAGTCTCACTTCATAAGAGCTGATGATGATAGTTGGGCTTAAAAACTGTGAAAAACTCTAACAAAACCAATGGAACAGTAATTATAAACCGAGTTTGGCACCCCAGCGTGAGGCTGTGTCGACCCCTCCTCCTCACTGTCAAATTAAGGCGTTTTAATTAAATGCTATGCCGATGTAGAGAATAAGTGCTGCAGTCAGCTTAAATAACTGTTGTCTCTGCCCTATCACACCCCACACGCTTTCTATCACTTCAAGTTCTATTTTGGTAAATTCCTGAGTCATTTTATCCATCTGTTATATGTTTCATCTCTCTGGCTACAAAGGCTGGGAAAGTTATAAGACACCATGAAGCAGAAGTACACAGTAAAAGCCTCAGTCCCACTTTTATCCAGAGTGGGTACAAATGGAAAAACACCCTACTTGTATGGTTCCATACGCTGGCTTCAATTAACACTGAGGATTTTACTGTGTAATGAACAATTATACTTTGTTTTCACAGTGTCCTTGTCTGCTACTGTAAATCAAATGAAGGAATTGCCCTGCCTTGAATCATCCACTTGGCACTTGAAGCCTTGGGTTTCGTTTGAGTAGCTAAATTAAAGGGATAGTTCAGCCCTAAAATGACTTTTTTTGACCACCAGTGTTCCCAGTAGGAGACACAAAGAGTCTCCTTTGTGTCTCCTACTTGAACCGCTGGTGGTCATCAAATAATTGGCTTAGGAATGCGAGTGTCCATGGGGTGACTAATCGATAGAAAAAAAGTATTTTGGGGTTGAACTACTCCTCTAAAGGTGCCATGTTGAATCGCTATGGCATGTAGCCTATGTGCACAAGGAGTATGTGAGCACAACATCCCTTATCCCATTAAAGAGGTCCCTGGCATTGAGAAGATCACCTAATTCTTTAACCGCTGATGGAAGTGAGTTTGTTTATTTGTGTCTGACTGCAGAGTCAAGGGGTTCAAATCCACTGCTGTGCATCCGGCTTTATCGAGTGTCTGTGCGAACACACCCGTGTTCGGGCTAGGAGGGCGTGGAGGGTGATATTTGTCACCGGCGCACCGCACATACGGGCTAGGGGCGGCACCTGTCAGCGGGGAGTGTTGGGTGGGAGGAGTAGGACGGAGGCCGAGCCAGTAGGGGACAATAACAGTGACAACGCACATAAATGTGTGTCGGGAAGAATCAATTGGCTTAACGACTAAATAAGGTGTTACCAATGATACTAATGAAGGCTCTGTTCCATCCTGGTCTAACAGAGTCAGGGTGCTGATATTGTGCATGTTGGCTCACTGGAAACACTCTGCTACACCAGTGGGTCTCGAAGTTTTTCCTTTTAGGGGGTTCCAAATGGCCCCTTACGGGTGTGTAACTCTGAGAGTGTACAAATGGAACCAAATGGACCCTTACGGGTTCCATTTGTACACTCTCAGAGTTATGGGGGTCCTTGAAATTAAAAGGTTTGAGAACCCCTGACTGTGCTACACCAAATGGAACAGAGCCTTCATTAGTATCATTGGTAACACCCGTGAAGGAAGTAAGGAAGAGGCCCGATTTCTTTCCTATATGGCTGCTGTGCACAGAGCCTATTGGGGAGAAAAAGGGGTGACAATAATAGATAAATAAATGGAGGTAGGTAGTAGTAGGGGAGGAGGATCTGGTGGAAGTACATCCTACTACATTAACAGGGGTGCATGTGTTTCGGGAGGAGTGTACCAAAAAACAGTATTGTTACTATGGCTTTCTTTCCGTAGTCCTTTCCCATACCCACTGTATACTCTCTCCTTCCCTTCCCTGCTCTCTCTCTCTCTCTCTCTCTCTCCTCAGGTTTCTGAAGCTGTACGGTCGCAGGTTCAGCAAAGACGACCACATCCTGTTCATCAAGCTGCTCTATGAGTTGGTGACGCTGCCCGACCTGGAGCCCCAGATGATGCAGGGCTATGCCAGGGTTCTCATACACCTGCTCAAGTAAGTGTCATGCGAGCAACATCGGCACACGCACGCACACTCACACTCAGTCACACACCCACTCACTCACACACACACCCACTCACTCACTCACACACCCACTCTGTCACTCACTCACTCACTCACTCACCCACTCAGTCACACACACACACACACACACTCAGTCACTCCCTCATGGATATACTCCACTAGCTCATTCTTAGTGTTATGCTTTATGACCAGTTTTTTTATCAGTTACAATCAACTTGCTGCGTTTAATCCTTTCAAAACTGCTGTTAAACACTTAAACCGAACAATGACGAATCAGTCAATGAGCCGAGAATTCAAATGTCAGCCATAAAACGTGGTTAATGGGGGCCTGATTAATAAAAGAGAAAAACAATAAGGTGATTCATTGGTAAGATTAAGACAGAAAGTCGTATGCACTGTTTCCTAAGAACCATGACAGTAGGCTTACCGGTATTTACATCAGGCATCACATCACAACACATTAGTTGTGGTCTTGCAGTGGTAACACACACACACTCACACTGACAAACAGACACGCACAATCACCGTTCAAAAAGAATTACCGCGCAATAAAAGGGGGAATGAAATACATCTCTTGTTCTTCTTACCGGCGGGCCTGTTAGTCTATTACTCTTGCTAACAGGGCCTGACCTACATGTAAACGCCGTGCTTGTCTCGCTGGTATCAGATCTGTCTGTGCTCCAGCGGCGACTGGAGAAAGCAGCTGAAGGGAATTGTCTCCCCGTCCCTGCAGAATCACACAGACAGTCACATTCTTCACGTTTGCCATTTAGTCTTCCATTGTTTCCACTCTCACTTCCTCTTCAGTGTGTCACCTTAACCCATTTAGACCTGCATGAGGCCGATTCTACAAATGTCTTCTAAATCCTAACGGTTTTCTGAAAAAAACGTATGTCAGTGGTTTTGTTCTCAAACCTTTTCATGTCAAGAACCCCCAAAAGTATATGTATTTGGCTGCAGACCCCCATCTCAAAATATTTTGTTCCAGGTACCCTCAGAAGCAAAGATTTGAGTTAAACAAATTCGCTTTAAAAATGTAAAGATTTGCACATATATTCACGATTTTTCTAAAATAGCAGATCTACAAGCTCGTAGCGCGGCACGAAGTGACGCGCTATGAGCTTGTATATCTGCTATTTTTGAATAGCCAAAGTATAGACGAATCCACAGAGCGTTGCGGTGTCAGACTCCTGCTGCGGTGTGCATTCTGACACCGCAGTTATGATTGCGCTAGGGGAGCGCTCTGTGGATTCGTCTTTAAAACATGGTTAAAGTGGCTAAAATGTTGGTGACACAGAATGCTTTCCCGGTCTCAATGGGTTAATGAAGATGTCATCTGTTTGCCATTAGACTGGAAGAGAAATATCTAGGGCTGCGAGCGTGTCGAGCGCCAAGCCTGACAGCTCGGAGATGGATTCGGAAATCCACATGTCTTTGTCTCTCTGGTCTTTTGTGGATTGTGGATTGTGCTCGCTCCCCACCACCCCACCGCCCCACCCGCACCCGCACCCATTCCCAGACTCTCCACTCCCCCCCCACCCACCTGTCCTCTCCTCTCCCCCCCTCGCCTCCAATTTCAGGGCCTGTCGAAAACGGTTTCCTCTGTCGATTTTTCACAGCGTGGGCTCTGTAGGAGGCAGCGAGCCATCCAGAAGAGGGTCTGCTCTGCCTGTCTTTGGGTTTGTGTGTTTGTTTGTTTGTTTGGATAATCTCGCCGGACGACCGTTCTGCGCCAAGTTTCCCTTTGCACGCTGCCAGTATAGGCCAAGGAATTACCCCCGCATATACTATAGTCGAGAGATACTGAACGTAATAGATGACAGACATCATACATACTGGCACACGAAGTGTCTGTGATCCACAGGGGAGCCACACCGCTATTAGACTCTGTCTGGTTCTCAGAGGAGGCAAGATGAGGAAGATGCAAGGAATTCAAAGCCATTGAAGTCGCGCATCGTCTCTAGTTCCAGAGACTTTTGCAAGGAGCCTTTGCCTGGAGTTAATCATTACGGTGCCGTCCACACCAAAGCACTATAACTATAGCTATAACTATAAAGATTTTGTTTTAAAAATCCTTTCTAACTCAAATGGATGGCAGAGTCCACACCACAACTATAACAAAAACAGTGGTGAATACTGTGCAGTTATAGTTATAGTTATTGTTATTGTTATAGTGCTTGGACGGCCCTTCAGGGCCCCATGTGACGTGACGTGCATGTCTGTCTGCTGTCGTGGAATTCTGGATCAGTCAGCAATCGATGAGGCACATATATAGGAGTCGAGACAATATTCTAGGTGGTGATGATTATGCTTTATGTGCGTACATGATATCATGGGGAGAAATACAATAACACTCAAGTCAGTGGTACGGTAGTTCTGCCAAGAGCACAGAGCAGAGAGCATAGTTATACTGTTAGCTGCTTCAAGGACAAACTGAACCATAACAAGGTAGGCTGTACCAAAACAATAGCTATTATTAGGCCTAGTGGAGACATCTAGGCTCTTACAAGCTGTCAAATATCATAATGCAGTGTAGAAGTATTATAAGTGATGGTAAAATATAAAGGTTAGATACGAGCAGTCATATCATTTCTTCCTCACTGCCCATGCACAAATCCTTTCGTTATCATTGTTGTGACCACGAGGGTGGGGGTCGCCTCTTTCTGACTGATCAGAGTTCTAGTTTGAAAATTGACATGGTGGCATGTGACTTTAATTTCATTTAAGTATTTCTCTCCCCCAAGAGGTTCCAACCAATGGAATCCCCTAGAGATAGTTCATAATGAGTCACACATTGAAAGCCATGCAGAGCGGGGCAAACAACTTCAACTTCAAACAACTTTATTAATCCCTCTAGGGGCAATTAATTTTGAGCAGCTCGTTAATAGAGAATCAAAGTAACATAAAAACAAACAATAATACAAGCGGGCAGAGGGGGTTGGGGTGGGGGGCTTTGTTAATCCCATGGGGGAAAATGCAGTTCTCGCTTCTTCTCCCAGCTGATGGGTGCTCAGATGGTCATGGTGAGCACTCGGGGGGTAGCTGTTGACCTTCTGATCACCAGACGGCTACCTGCCCTCTAAACTACGGCTTGCCACATGAAACCCATAGCATTCCTCTTCTGGTTATTATGTCATAAACATTCTGTTAAAATTGGCATACATTCTGCAAAACTAGCAGATCTACAAGCTCACGGCATGTCGCGTTGTGAGCTTGTAGATCAGCTATTTTCAGTGAAGAGATTTGTGTAGAGCAGGGGTCAGCAACCTTTTTGAAATTAAGTGCCATGTTTTTATTTTCTAGATAGTCAGTGTGCCATGTCAACATAACTTTTAATGACACCCCATCAATAATTCCAACATATCGCCCACAAATATAACCTTTTGCCTTCTTTTGACAAATTTTCTTTCACATCAGGACATTGTTATAATGATCATTAGACTCAGAGCAATAACCCACCTATCTCCCAAACTCCCTTCCCAGTCATAGTTCAGAGTTTGAATGAATGTAGAATTATGTGCAGGATGTAATATTTGCTGCAAATTAGGTGACTTCATTTAATTGACCGCATAAAATGATTTAAAAATAAAAATCTCTCCTCTCTGCCTGGACCGCTGGCGTAGCGGTCCAGGCACCAAGGCTAGAATGTAGTCTGACAGCGTGTCCCTTTGCTGCGTGTCACTCCCCATCTCTCTCCCCATTTCCTGTCAGCCCACTGTCCTATCCATATTAAAGGCATAAAAAATAAAATAATAATAATAAAGAAAATTAAAAACAAAAACATCTCTCCTCTCTCTCACACGTATGCCAGTGTGTCAGTGATGTTGGCACCCGTGCCTAAGGTTGCCTCCCCCTGGTGTAGAGGGAAAAGTGCAGACCCCTGGGCGACCCCGGGCAACATATGTCCAAAACTGTTACTTTTCAGGATTCAAACGTAGCAGATCTACAAGCTCAAAACGAGTTTGCGGATCTGCTACTTTTGATGCTTTTGTGTGACATTGTAGTATGATCACGTAGAGCGTTAATAAAAAAAACACAAAAAGTTAGAATATGGAGATAAGAGGTTTCTGCCCAACAGCAGCGATACAGGGTTTATTAAACATTCCCCACAGTCACAAGGGTAAAAATTTGGTTAAAACAAAATCACAAGACAGGGTCTAATATCGGCATGGCTTCCCCGTGGGTCTCTGACATCATAGGTCTGCAGCTTCTGCTGTTTCTGTCATCCGAGCCTTTTGTTTCCGTTCTGCGTCTGTTTTCCTGCGCTTTGCAATGATTCGATTTGAACGGAGGCATTGCAGAGTCTATATCAGTAGGCATAATGACGCAGGCACTCAGCTTTTATTATTTATTCTGGCATATCGATATATCAAGGTTTTTTTCAGCCCAATCCCAGCCCGCGCTATGTCTTCCATTATAAAATTCAAGTTAAGTGTTTCAGACAATCTAAAACATATGTATAAGAAAGTGCATGGAGGTAGTTACTTCGGCCTGTTGGCAGTGTGCACAAGGAATTGGTGCTGACCGATCCAACGGTTTGCATGACTAGCTCTGAGTCTGGACACGCACGCACACACACACACACACACACACACTCTTGTAAAATAAACAAACAAAAACAAACCAAAACAAAAAGAAGAAATGAAACAAAATCACAGAGCATTCAAGAGTCGTGATGAATGATTTAGAATGGTGGAAGGTTTTACAATCGGATGGCAACAGAGGAGATTCACCTGCCAAAACTTCTCCTGGAGGAGCCAACATGTTTGCAGCTTTCCGGTGGGATTTGTTGGTCACTCGCACAAAGAAATCAGCTCTCTTTGTTCCAGTAAAATAATCTTAGAACAGATCTTGACAATGTTGTTCAGGATGTGTCTCTGTTTTACTGTGAGGCTGTGAAACCAGCAGAATCAAGAATCAAGTGTGTTTTATTTGTCACACACACAGGTACAAGCAGCAAAATGTTGGTGTGACATGGTACCTAAGACTTAGGAATAGGAAGACACACACTCTAACCCTCTTCTAAAGAAAACTAAAACAGAAACATGTTTTTGTTTCCACAGAAGCTGAATTCTCTGTTGCCCCATTTCGTGAGTGCTCACATCGATTTGAACCTCGTTTAACCAGGCGTCCCTAGTTTGGCCAAAATGTCCCAAAATGCAAAATAATGTAAAACAACAATACATCACATCCACAATGCGTTAAATAAATAGTCAAAGTAAGTATATTTATGATGAGACAACTTCCACACCGTCATTGTGTATGATGCACTCTTTGACTGCAACTCTGTTCCAGAACATAATCAAATAATTATTGAACAAAGTGAGCCACACTATAACATCATAAGCAGGTTACATAGACAAACCTTTTCTTTTGCCTTTTCAATTATTTTTAGACAGCCATTACAGCCTTTAAGGATTATTTCAGTAGACAAGGGTACAAGGTGCATGCATTAAAACAGTGTCCTTTTTCACCTCAAGTGTCCTTTTCCCCTCAAGTTAGTATGTGTATTGCACAACAGCACGTAGCCCCAATTGGGACTATCGCAAGCCACCGCGTAGGTGAACGAGAGTTCAAGCAAAAATACCGATCGTCAAAATGATACTAGACAGCTCATATCATATCTTTTCCACTGGAGCACTTGCTTATCTAAGTTCAATGCACAATCACTGCCCACGAGTATTCTGAAAATACTTAATAATGAAAAACAAAATAATGAAAACCTTACAAAGACCTTAAACCTTAGACCTTAAAAATGTTAGTGCAGTCATTTGATGTTTGGAAGCCAAGCAGTGGATCTCATAGTTGTCCTGGCTGTTTCCCCCTCATGTCCGATGGCCTGAATCCACCCTTTTTATCCTCACTGGCCTTTTTGCTCAGCAGGACATAAAACTTTAAAGGGGGATGAAACCCTAGGCCTACAGATTGATTTTGAAGTTTGTTTTTCGGTTCAGGTTCAAAGCAACAGCAGGGTAAAAACACGACAGGCTGCATAAGGCTGTCCTTACACAGTAGAACATCCTGATGTACGCAACACAGCTGCAGCTAATCAAATCATCAATAATGGATGTGTGTGTTAGACTTAGGTGTGCCGATGTGCAAGCATAGACAATACTGTTGACCACTGTCTATGCTTGCACTTTGGCACAAAGTGACGCGCTATGCCTGTAGATATGCTATGTTTAAAAAATCGTGAAATCGTGCAAATCTTTGAACGTATGTATATTTTGAAAGGGAACATTTTTAACTCAAATCTTTGCTTCTGGAGTGTCCCTGGCACAAAATAGGTTTCAGATGCCGCAGCCAAATATATTTCTTTTTGGGGGTCCTTGACATGAAAAGGTTTGAGAACCACTGTTCTAGTGAAACAACTGTGTAATCTCCTGTACACCATGTACACTTTTAATCTCTCACGGATGAGTCGCTCCTCCATAAGTCTCATATGGAGGCCTGGAGGGCAGTGAGGAAAGAAGAGAGAGAGAGAGAGTGTGAGTGAGAGAGGGGGGGGGGCAGAGAGAGGGGGTGGGAGGGAGAGGGAGGCAGGGAAGTATGCCATCCCCCCAGTGAACGGTCGCTGTTGCCAATATGGTGTACAAACATTTGATTAGCTGCAGCTAACTAGCCTGCAAAGTTTTTTTTACCCTTCTGTATAATTTCTAACCTGTACAGGGAAACAAAGGACAAACTCAGCCTAGGAGGGTTTCATGTTTCTTAAACATCAGAGTTCTTAGCTTTGTTTTTAGTACAACCTACTGTACCACACAGCAAGCTTTTGCCAGCTTTTACAGTCCTGGTATTACAGTGACAGCTAATGCTAACTCTATGGAGCGTAACCAATATTTCCCCACACTGTTTCTATATGAGCGATTCTAGTCAAGTCAATTCACCTTTATTTGTATGGCACATTTAAAAACAACAGAAGTTGGTCCGAAAGTGATTTCCAATGAAGAACAAAAGACAGCAACCACTAGACCAGTGGTTCTCAACCTTTTTAGGCCGTGTACACCCCAAAAAACCCACCCCGATAAGCCCTTGGTAGGAGTTAAGGCATTACATTTAGTCTGTCACGGTTCCACGGATAAATATTGGGAAGCTACGCTTGTAGATTGGCCTCTTTCTTATTATTTAACAATTTGGCCAGTTTTTATAGTATAGTTTGTTGATTACTTTTGATGCAGTAGGCCTAGTGGTCTTTTTTCTTTTTTTTTTCTTTTCTTTTCTTAAACTGTCAACTGAAAACACTGTAGCAATTAAGCAAACGACTAAACAAAGCAATGTGAGGACGCAGGCTATACAAAGAAAATGTGGGATTCTGGAGTGATTCTCATCCTTGACAAATAGGACAGGAAGTACTCTAATAATCCACTTCCTCTCTGAACAGGAAGAAAGAGCTGCTGTCGAGGGATGACCTGGAGTTGCCGTGGCGACCACTGTACGAGTTGTATGAGAGGGTCAGCTACTCCAAAACGGAGCACCTTGGCCTCATTTGGTTTCCCTGGTATGCACACACACGCACACACACACACACACACACACACACACACACACACACACACACACACACACACACACACACACACACACACACACACACACACACACACTTTTCTGTGGTGACTGAAATAGCAGCGATGGGAAACGCTAATTATTTTCTTTTCTGAAAAACGTATGTTGCTATATAGCTAAAATCTTAAATGACACAGATGTTTTCCCAAATTAAATGGGCTACTAAAGTGAACATTTATTTTCAGGTCAGGATACCAATTCTATCCAATCAGGAGAGAAAGCTCATACACCCAGAGTCAGGACACAGGATAAACAAGTGAAATTGGAAGTGATGATTCAAAGAAGTGACAAAGCAGACAAAATTGGAATTGGTCTGGAACACTATACAATTGAAGCTGATAAATGGGTACTCACAGCTGATTGGATGAAATTGGCAAACCACCTGAAAATGTATTTTCTGATTATTAAAGAGATGGAGGGACAGAGACCCCCTGTTACTGAACAAACACTCTCTATGGCAATGATTACTACTTGAATACATTTTAATGGCACCAGAACAAAATAATTGCGCTCTTATGTACCTATAACGAACACCTTGAACCTTTTGAGTACTCTGAAACTCTGACCAGCCTAATATCGCTCTTGTCCTGAGGGGGGGGGGGGGGGGGGGGGGAGGAGTCCCCTTTGGTTGAGCGGTGGATGTTTGGTTTCCCATGTGGGAGGGTTTGAATCCAGGTGGTTACACTGGTGTTACATCACGTTTCATCATGTGACAGCTAGAAAGAGGCGACTAAAGCTGGTAGCATGACTTCAAAAGAAGTCACATTTAAAGACGTCAAAAAGTTTAAGAAGTCAAATTATTTTTAGGCTTGCCGAAACTGAACTAGTCCTCTGTGGACTAAATTATCTTTAATCTCGATGCGGCTCTGTTTTGAGAGCCGAATGTTAGACCCCACCCACCGTATACAATAGTTGTTTTCAACCCTTTTCATATCAAGGTTCATTATTTATTCGGCATTTGAGCCATTTGGTCTCATTTTACGCTCTCAAGAGTTAAAGATCTAATAAGGGTCCATTTGGTTACCAACTCTCCATCATTTAGCTGGGGACCACCTGGAACCCCTTAAAGGACCACTGGGGGTCCCCGGACCACTGGTTGAGAACCACTGGTATACAGTGCTGGAATGGTGATTTTTTTTCCCACCTGGATCTCTACTCCACTGTTTGTTTTCATCATCCTCCAATGCACTTGACGCGCTTATTTGTCTCAGAGATCTTGTAATTTCCGGTGATAGACAGACACCCTGTTCAGTGGACAAAGTGTGTGTGCTATCTCTAGCTCTCCGTGAATTAATTGCCATCTGGTTGTGTTTGTAGTCTCTCTCGGAGAGGGATTGTAATGATAAAACAAAAATAAATCACAAGCACCTTGAATTTCCTCCCAATCAAACACAATCTTGGCGGCAGCAAGATCTGCTGAAACGGACTTCAGCGAGGCAATGCGTTGTTTTCTCCGTAATCACGTAATTTTGTTCTTTCAGGATGTTGCAATAATGTGATAGAGCCGAGAGCAGGCGATATGGACAAATTCAAAATTGTTTTTGTTGCAAATACCTTGATATGGATATTAGGACGATGATATTATATTGTGATCATAATATCAATTATCTTTTTAAGAAAAGTTTTTGAAAGTATAAAACTAGTCTTAAGTGATTAAATCCAGCAAAATACAGTACAACACTTATGCCATATCATGATGTGGTCTCATATCACAATATCAATATCGATATTATATCAATATATTGCCCAGCCCTAGTTGAACCAGCAAGCGTTCGCGGCTCATTTTAATGATCAATCAATTGATTGTGTTCTGGCTTGGATCAATGGAACGAACACAGTACTCCCATGTATCTGTATCACAATGAAAACTAATTTTTCAAGGTTTTAAAGAAAAACATCTGGTATTCTTTTTTTTTACATTAATGTTTTACATTAAAATCTTAGTGTTTTGCCAATGATTTGGGGGCCCAATATACTCACGGCCCAACCACTGGGCCCCCTGGACCACCACAGGTTGAGAATCGCGGTGTTATATCCCACCCCTTTTTGCAAGTTTACCCCTAAACCTCTACATCTAGAAATGTAAACCTTTTTCTGAATGATGTCCGGAGAAGCTTTTGTGTTGGTGCAGCATTTATTGTGTTGTTGCAGCACAAGCCAGTAAATACACACACACACACACACACACGCACACGCACACGCACACGCACAGTCGCACACTAACACACCCTCTGTTTCCTTGCAGCTCGGTGGATAACATGCTGAAGGCTTTGATCAAGAGCTGCAGACTGTAAGTCTCCTCCCCTGGGATTATGTCATTTCCATTTGACTGGATAATGCAATTCTTTGACATTGTACGGGTCTTTGTGCATTGTTCCTGGTGTGCTTGTGTTGTTTTGGATGTGTGTTGATGTTGTGTGTTGATGTTAGTTAGTGATTGCTTTATTGACTACTTTTTCTATGAATAATTGAGAAGAGTGTTTTTTCTAAACAAATTGACGTGAAATAAATGTAATAGATTTTTTCAATAGTCAGCGAAATTGATAAGTCTGATTAACCAATTAACCACTTGAACGCTCTATACCAGGTCCGCTGGTATTTCCCTCTACACCAAATCACTTCACCCCAGAATAGGGATGCTGGGTTCAAGTTACATGTAGCCCTGGTCCAGAGCGTTAGTGAGTTCTCTATAGACAAGGAACAAGGATAGACAAGGAATTCCATTGCCCTGCGAGCCTCTCAGCACCCCACCTTTCTCTGTAAAATACACTTTTTGGGCAGAAAATAAAATGTGTCCGCGAGACGGAAATTATTTTATTTACTCCACTGCGCCCTCTGCAGATCTGATCAATGCTTCCCGCCTCCGAGAATAGACTTTCAACAACACAAAACAGCCTTTACTTTGGTGAATAGCGGGTTGAAAAGTGGTTTTGTTTATTTTTACTACAGTCGGAGCCCTCGCAAGGCAGTGGAATTCCTTGTCTTTGAGCAGAGCCGAGCGCCTGGCAGGGCGTTGGAGAGAACTCATTAACCCTCTGGACCAGGGCTAGGTTCAAGTGGTTAATTGGTTAATCAGACTTCGGGGGGACCCCGGTCAACTAAGTATAGGGTTTAAGTGATTAAGCCCTATTTTATACCGTGTTGTCTAACAGTGTCACGCAAGAAAAGCAAAAAATTGCCGATGTACAAGCTCAGACCACATTGCAACACGACGTGTTGTGAGCTTGAAAATCGATTATTTTATTAAAATACGAAGCGATGAAATCGATTAGTTCCATTAACTGTTGCACAACACCTAGTTGACGTCTACTGTTGAGAATGACCGTTTCGGGGACGTTCTCTCGCTTGTTGTGTGTCATCATCAGATATTTCCCGGTATCGTCCACTGAAGAGATGCTGTGTGAGTGGCGCCCCCTGCTGTGCGTGTTCGACGCGGTCATGCAGAAGGCCGTCAGCAACATGGAGCTGTTCCTACCCACCGCCATGCCTCCAGAGGAACACAGCCGCGGCTTCCAGTAAGTCGTCGACCTTTTTGGAAAAAAATGTCTTACGTTTTTAAGATAAAAATAATGAATAGAGCCGATCTACAAGCTTACAACGCATCGTGATGTGTTGTGAGCTTGTAGATCTGACCTTGATCTGAGCTTGTAGAGCTGGACACTCTTATATGATGAAGTAGTCGTTCATTTATTTATGAAAAAAAAACAGTATGTTGAAATGTGGAGATACAAGGTCTCTGCCCGACACAGCGACAAAGTCAACCATGCATACGTGTGTGGTAGTGATGAGCGGGTCGACCCATAACCCGCGGGTCAACCCGCGGCGCGGGTGGGTCGAGTCAGGATTTCAGAGGAAATTATGCGGGCTGCGGGTGAGCAGGTCAGCCGCTCTCACACGCAAAAATAAATAAAATCACATGCTCTTGTTTTGTCTTTATTCCTAATAAGAATAAGAATAATAACAATAAAACAGTTTGAATACACTTGGGGTGTATACTTGAAGATTATTTTCCTTCATGATTTTACCGATTTTTTTTTACCGCAGGTCGCGGGGCGGGTTGAGCCATAGATTTATAAATGGGTTCGCGGGGCGGGTTGAGGTGGGTTGGGTTCCGGGGCGGGGCGGGTCATGAAAAAACCCGACCCGCACATCACTAGTGTGTGGGGGACAGTGGTTTAAAGTAACTAAGTACATTTACTCAAGTACAGCACTATTTCAGTACAATTACAAGGTACTTTTACTTAACTTGTTGAGAATTTCTATTTCTTGATACTCTATCCTAACCATACTCCATTAAAACTCAGAGGCAAATGTCGTTATTACTCCACCAGAATTATTTGACCAGCTTTATTATTTCCAGCTTTAGTTGCTAGTTACATCGCAGATTCAATTATAGATTTAGATTACGAATCAACAATCCTCTAAATGTTCTGAAAATAGCAGATCTGCAAGCTCAACAGCGTTGCGAACTTGTAGATTAGCTATTCTTTACTAGCTCAAGTATACACAGCGTAGTATACACAAGTGGTATATGATACATAATCATAGTCCAATAACATGATATATGGTTCTGAAATAGGACAATCTACACAATACATACTTTGACTTTTGACACTTTATGTATATTTATATACTAGTTCTTTTGTACTCCGACTTAAATGCAATTTTAAATGCAGGACACTAGTTACTAACAAAATATTTTTATATAGTGGTATTTGTACTTAAAGTACAAAGTCCTTCCGCCACGGCGTGCAGGGTTAGCAGACTCAGCGCGGTAACAGCACTAACGCAATTTGGTCGGCACTTTCTTTCATCCAGTGAACCTTATACAATCATTTATATTATGGGTGGCCCAGAGGGGAGTTCAATGAAAGCCTAACCTTGTCAGCGTTAGAGTCATGCTTGGTTCTATCGAGTTATGCAGGAGCTACGCCCGCTGGAACTCGCCGGGGCCAGGGCCAGCTTAAATGGGTTATATTCTGAAATGGTCCAAATCAGAAGCACACTTTGTCTTTGGGGGCCCAGGTGACCGATAATCTGATGAATCACAGGAATTTTGTGTTTGCGGGAAATGTAGGGTGGTGTACTGTAGTGAAACATAAATGGAAGAGGGGAATAACAAAGGCACCATTACATTTCTTTTTCTTTTTTTTCTCCCCCTTTTTTTAAAGCACATTTTGGAGTTCTGCCCCTGCAGGGTGGACTAGGAAACCCTGCAAAACATGTTTTTGGAAAGGGCCCTTAACCTCTCACCAGACTTTCCACTTTCCAGCCTGGTATTCATTCCAAACTGGGCTGTGTGCATAGACAATTGGCACTGGGTGTAAAAAAATGGGGTTACAAAATCGTGGGATAAAAATTTAAAGTAAAAAAAACAAACTGGCCTGTGTGATCCGGTATAGACCACGCCTACTGAAAAAAAAAACATATGGTGGTTCCGGTTGCTGGTTCCGGTTTTTCGGCGCTGTTTTGTTTTGGTTCCCCCTGTTAGTTTCCCCAATCCCCATTTAAATGCTGAATCGAATAGTTTAGTCTCGCCAGTCGCTACGAGTTGGAATAAAAGATGGATATACCAAACAAACTATTCCTATAAGCTAAACTATGCTGCATCAAGGGTTTTATTGTGTAGGCCCTAGAATTATGATGCCCTTGATCGTGGGGAATTCTTTTGGGTGATACCGGCACCCTTGGTTCCGGCCGTTGGTTCCCGCCGCCTGATGACACGCCTGATGACGTAAAGTTATTTCCGCTCCTGACCGGATCAGAAACCCGAAAATGGTATTGATCCCAGGCTACCCATAACCACCTTCAACATTCTGAAAATAGTCGATCTTCAAGCGCACAATGTGTCACGATGCCACCAATGTAGATCGGCTGTTGTACAATGAAGAATGTATGGATTAAAGTTCTCAGTCGCCACAACTGATTTCAGTCATTTATTTATTATAAGATTACAGAGTATTAGAATGCATCAAAACCAGCAATAGAATACAAGTTCTTTTGCTTAAATTGTACATTTTAAATTGAATATAGCATCTTCCATGAAACGAGAACTCAGATATTTCATAGAAGCAAAGGTTAAAGGGATAGTTCACCCCCAAAATAACTTTTTTTCTATCGATTAGTCACCCCATGGAGACTTGAATTCATGAATCATTTTTTGTTTTTGTCACATTCCTAAGCCAATAATTTGATGACTGGCAGAGGTTCCGGTTGGAGACACCGGAACCGCACACAAAATTAATTATTGGCTTAGGAATGCGACAAAAACTATTTTTTTAGGTGAACTCTTCTTCACTCTTCTTCTCTTCAAGACTTCTCTTCCAAAGACCGGTTGGCTGTATGTAGAACAGAAAGAACAATAATTCTACTTACAGTATTGTGCAAATTGTTTAGAGAAACACAGCGCTACTGTGTGGAGTGACTCCTTTCACGCTGTTTCACATAACAAAACATTTCAGCCATGAGATTTGCTTCCTGCATTAATCCCCCGAATATAAATTAGGGCTTAAGTGGTTAACAGTGGGCTTGTTTATTGGACAAAGTATCTGGTAGAGCAGACACATTTATTAGCCACAGTGCAGATCCACCAACATTCGGCCAGCGAGTGGTGATTATTTCCACTTCATTTCGCTTTACTGTATATACGGGAGGCTCCTGCAGTGGTGAAAGAAGTACTCAGATATTTTACTTATAGGTATAAAATAGTGCTAAAGTGGTTAATGTATGTTTTATAATGTAATAATTGTCTCCGCCAGGCCGAAAGGCATGGCGAGAGAGTATGTTTTACCCCCTGTCCGTCCGTCCGTGTGTCCGTGTGTCCGTCCGTGTGTCCGTCCGTCATTCGATCTGTCTGTGTACAGCTAATCTCCGGCACCGTTGGCTTGCTCGCAGCCAAACTGTGCACACACAGTCCCTGGATACCAGAGCAGAACCTCTGGCCCAAATTTTTCACAGGGGCCTGTTATAGCGCCACCAGGAGGTCGATTTGTGCAAAACACATTTTTTGACAGTACTCCTACAGATTTTGTCCAAAAATCCCACAAATCGGTACACAGTATCTCTACAGTCATTAAACGAAACGGGTCTTTCAGATTTCTCATATTCCATCCTGATTGGCTAAAAATGTCTTCCAAAGTTTGCAGGAGTGCTCCGTTTTGAACAAAATGCCTCAAATCATGAACACAGCATGCACTTTCCGACAAATTTTGCAAGCACATTCCCATTAGGCCGAGGAAGAACTACCATTTGAACATTTTTAAATCAGCCTCATGGTGGCGCTATAACAGGCCGATTCGTGTTTTTACCTATAATTGCACCGATCTGTGTAAAACTTTGTATGCACACTCCCTATAGGTCAAGGAAAAACCTTTGCCCTGCATTTTTCACATCTGCCTTTTATAGCGCCACCAGGAGGCCGACTTGTGTAAAACACATTTTTTTATACTACTCCTTCCAATTGTATCCAAATTTCACGCAAATCGGTACACATGATCTCTATAGTCATGTGATCACGACGGATGTGTTTGATTTTTCATACTCCATACTGATTGGCTAAGATTGACATCTAAAGTTTGCATTATTGGCTTGTTTTGAACAAAATTCTGCAAATCATGAACGCACCGTCCAATTGCGCTCAAACTTTGCACGCACATTCACACTATGTTGAGGAACAAATGCCACCCTTTTAACATTGGCCTGTTATAGCGCCACCAACAGGTCTAATTCAGCAAAACACATGTTTTTGACAAAATGCCTCAAATCATGAATGCAGTCAGTGTCCGATTGTCGTGCAAGGCCTAAGAAGAAATGGCACCCTTTTCACGTTGGCCTATTATAGCGCCACCAGGAGGCCACAGTAGCCTACCTGACCTGGCGGAGACCTGTGCTCCGAGGAGCACTTTTTCTAGTTTATATCTGCAAAGTAACTAGTAACTAAAGTTTTCAAATAATTGTAGTGGAGTAAAAGTACAATATTTGCCTATGAGATGTAGTGGAGTAAAAGTGAAAATTGGAAATGCTCCAGTAAAGTAAAAGTACCTCAAAATTGTACATATAAGTAAAGTACAGTACTTGAGTAAATGTACTCATAGTTATTTTACACCACTGTTTATTAGCCACAGGGCAAATTCAACCAACATTCAGCCAGTGGTGAGTGGTGATCATTTCCACATCATTTCGCTTTGCTGTATACGTGAGACTAGGCTCCTGTCCTTGACACTCGGGTTGCGTCGATGTAAATCCAGCCTCATATTCCTGCCATCTGAAAATGAGCTTGGAGCGTGCATGGGGTGGGGGGAGGGGGTGGGGGGTTCTATCACTTTCTCATCAAACGTACTGAAGAAGCTCCTTGACGAGAGGCTTGGGGACACCTTGGCAGTTCAGCCTGGCTTAACCTGTGGTTGTGTTCCAGTTTCCCTAAAAAACATTCTCTTCAGAGAACGCCGCGCATATTTATGTCGACTCACGCGTTCGAGAGCTATTTGTCAGGATTTAGCTCCCTGCATTCACAGGGACTTTTTTCCGCACTGTTTCCACAATACATCATCTTTAATACCTCGTTTTTCCATTTTAGTTTTCTTCCCTCTCCCTCCAAAAGCTACAAAGGGAAAGAACGAGAGTGAGTTCATATTTTGGGGAAGTGGGGATTGATGATGGTAACTTCAGGTGTGTGTGTGTGTGTGTGTGTGTGTGTGTGTGTGTGTGTGTGTGTGTGTGTGTGTGTGTGTGTGTGTGTGTGTGTGTGTGTGTGTGTGTGTGTGTGTGTGTGTGTGTGTGTGTGTGTGTGTGTGTGTGTGTTGCTTTCAGGTTATGGTTTGACGAGCTGATAAATCTGTGGATATCGTTACAGAACCAGCCCAGCTGGGAGGGGGTGAGACGTTCACACACCCACACGCATAAAATCACTAATAAAAGCCATTGTAAAATGACATTAGTGAAGTTTGCATCGTTTGCTCGCTTGCAAAACAGCGAGGGGTAATTCAGACCGCCACAAATTTTCTCTGCAACGTTCTAATGCTTCATTTATGCTCCATCCTGAAGTGTTGCACTTCGAAAAAGCTCACAAATTATTGAGTGTATAGATCAGCTATTTTCTGCATGCAAAGGTGAGGTCAGGAAACCAATTTTATCCAAAAATGTGTTAATATAGCATCACAATAAGTGTAACCACTTTAACCTTTTATACTTTGGCTATAAAAAATGTGTGAATTAGTGCATATCTTTGAATATATATATATATTTTTTAAAGCGAACATTTGTAACTCTAAATCTTTGCTTCTGGGGGTCCCTGGAACAAAGTGTTTTGAGATGTGGGTCCACGGCCAAATACCTACATATCATTTTGGGGGTCCTTGACATGAAAAAGTTTGAGAACCACTGCAGTAGACAGTATGGATACCAATAATGACAATAGTTCCTGGATCATGTTGTGTCTCTCGCAGCACCTCGTCAACCTGCTGGCTCGCCTGGCCAACGATAACATTGGCTATGTGGACTGGACCCCGTACATCCCCACGGTGAGCCATTACGTGTGTGTGTGTGTGTGTGTGTGTGTGTGTGTGTGTGTGTGTGTGTGTGTGTGTGTGTGTGTGTGTGGGTGTGTATGTGTGTGTGTGTGTGTGTGTGTGTGTGTGTGTGTGTGTGTGTGTGTGTGTGTGTGTGTGTGTGTGTGTGTGTGGACCCCGTACATTCCCACTGTGAGTCATTACACATGTGTGTGTGTGTACAGTATCTGTTATTGTATTTTATTGGACACTTGTGCGAGGTTGAACGAGGTAGATCGCTCAATTAATTTTAGTCACCGGGTTGAGTGTGTGTGTGTGTACTTACAGTATATTACAAATACATCAGGGCCAAATGTCCCCACAAGTGAGTAGAATTTGAGAAATTCACTGTGAGGACAATTCTGGTGATCCTCACAAGAGAAATGTTTGTTTTATGGTTAAAAAAACATTTGTAGAGTTATAGGCCTACAGTTTGGAAAAGATTCAGGTTGTTGTTGGAGTTACGATCAGGCATCCAGAGATTACGTTAACTACTGTAAGTATAACTCAGGTTTAGGATGAAAAATGGCCAAAAAGGTTAAAATGCCATTATGAAAATACTGTACCGTCCTCAACATTTTTGTCTATACAAATGTTTGTATAGTAATACAAACATTATGTACGTGTGTGTGTGTGTGTGTGTGTGTGTGTGTGTGTGTGTGTGTGTGTGTGTGTGTGTGTGTGTGTGTGTGTGTGTGTGTGTGTGTGTGTGTGCGTGCGTGCGTGCTTGTGTGTGCGTGCGTGCGTGCGTGCGTACGTGTGTATGTATGTATGTATGTGTGTGTGTGTGTGTGTGTGTGTGTGTGTGTGTGTGTGTGTGTGTGTGTGTGTGTGTGTGTGTGTGTGTGTGTGTGTGTGTGTGTGTGTGTGTGTGTGTGTGTGTGTGTGTGTGTGTGTGTGTGTGTGTGTGTGTGTGTGTGCGCGCGCGTGCTTGCCGTGCGCGTGTGTACGTGGGTGTGTGCAGATCTTCACCAGAATCCTGCGCAGTCTGAACCTTCCGGTGGGGGTCAGTCAGATGGTGGCCCCTCGCTACCTAACCAACTCTTACGACATCGGACATCTGGTGCTGTGGATCACCGCTCTCCTGGTATATACGCCTGCTTTTCTGCTCTAAAGCTGTATTAATGGAAAAACATGTCGCAGGTTTCCCCCCCCCCTCTGTTTGAAGCTCTGGGTGCCTAGTTAGTGGAAGTATGTTTTTTGGATGGAGAGAGTTGCTTTTAATTGGATGCTTAATCCTCGCTGACTCATTCTATACCCCTGCAGGGCGGGCCGGGAAACCCCGCGCAGAAAGAGCTGACCTGCCTGTTCAACAGCATCGCCTCCTTCTACCATCCGTCCAATCACGGCCGCTGGCAGGTATAAAGACTGACTTATATGCTTAGGTGTACGCGGGGTGTTGCGCACCAGGAATAGCAAGCTTGCAGATCTGCTGTTTTTTGAGAACTACTAGTATATTAGCTTTCTTTTTTCCACCTTCTCAGGGCCACACATGCACACACGCATGCACACGCGCGCGCACACACACACACACACACACCGCGGTCAAGCAATGAAGCGTGCATAGCACACTCTCACACACACTACCGTCAAGCATGCACACACACACACACACACACACACACACACACACACACACACACACACACACCACCGTCAAGCAATGAAGCATGCATTGCACACTCTCACACACAGCATCGTCAAGCATGCACACACACACACACACACACACACACACACACACACACACACACACACACACACACACACACGCACACCATCAAGCAATGAAGCATGCACACTCTCACACACAGCATCGTCAAGCATGCACAGCACACACACAGTCTCGTTGCTGTCGTGTCGACCTACAAGACATACAAGAGTGTCACACAAACGTAGCGAAAATAGCAGATCTACAAGCTCACAGCGCGTCGCATTGCAACACTCTGTAGATCGGCAACAAACAAATAGTCCAACGGTTTTGGACATACTAGGTTTTCCACCTGACAGCTGTGATATACACATACACCAACAAGGTGTACACACACTGTGTTTACTCAGAGTGAACAACCTTTCAGCTGCTTGCTGTCGTTGTTGGTGTGATTTATATGTTGCCATTCAGAGCCTGGCTCTCTGTGGCAGCCTGTGTACCAGCAGAGTTCTGACATGCAAGGATGAACGCCAGAGGAGGGGATGACGCAACACCTACTGTTTATGATCCCTAGAATGATTGTTTGTTGATGTCATCCAATATGGTGGAAAGTAACTAAGACATTTACTTAAGTACTGTACTTAAAGTACAATTTTGAGGTACTTTTATGTTATTGGAGTGTTTCCAATGTGTCATACTTTTACTTATACTCCACTACATCTCAGAGGCACATATTGTATTTTTTACTCAACTACAATTAATAGAAAACTTTAGTTACTAGTTATTTTGTAGATTTGGATAATTATTTCAAAACATACATTACCCACTTCCGTCCTACAGTATATACATTTTGGCCATTTGAAAATAGCGACGCATTGTGAGCTTGTAGATCTGCTATTTTCAAAAGATTTGTATACATTTTGAACGTGTGAAATGGGACATTCTGCATAATGAGTACTTTCTACTTTTGTTACTTTATCAGTATCAATTTTTATACCAATACTTAGTACTTTTTCCACCACTGATGTCATCGTTATGTGCCCACGCAGTCCAAACATTCCAAATTATTTTCTTAGCGATTATTCTGTCGATTAACTTTTTTGATTAATTGAATAATCGAGAGGCATGGTTTATATACTGTTTATATATTATATAAACTAAATCGATTAGTCTGATTAACTGTCTTAAAGGAATAGAACACCCTCAAATTTTCGATGGATTAGTTACCAAGTGGAGACTTGAATTCATGGTTGTTTTTGTGCAAAAATAGCTGAGCTTGTACATCTGCTATTTTCACCCAAAAAAAAACTTTTGAAAGAAAAAAAGGGACATTTCAAAATTCTCCCCCCAAAATCCATTATCTTCATCCAAATCAATTATAGATTATTTTCCATAATCTATTAAACTGGATTAATTGGATGACCTGTCTCACCCCTACAGGCCAAGCTGATGCGTGTGCTGCAGCGCCTCCCGGCCAGCGTGGTGCGGCGGGTGCACCGCGAGCGCCACGCCCCTCCCTGCTGGCTGGTGCCGGTACCTGAAGACCAGAGGCTGACCGACGCCCACCTCCAGGAGTTCAGCCAAAGCCTCATGGGCGCCGCCCTGCTGGCCATGTTCAGGTATATACCTCACCTTGGTCGGGGAATGCTAGCTATAGGGACTGAAATATACTGTATGTCAGTGTAGTCGGATGGGTGGGCCGTGTGCATTTTCAGAGCATGTTTATTTTTTATAAGGAATCGATCGATTGTGTTCCGGCTAGGATCAATGTAGCCCTGGTCCAGAGCGTCAGTGAGTTCTCTCTAACGCAGGGGTCTTCAACAGGGGGTCCGGGACCCCTAGGGGGTCCTCAGAGTCACTACAGGGGGTCTGCCAAATCTTTGTGTGGTATGAGTTTTTTGTTTTACATTAACCACTTGAACTTTAGCATCCCTTTTTTGAGGGGAACTTTAGCCAAAATTAGCAGATCTACAAGCTCACAACGCCTCGCGCTGCGAGGCGTTGTGAGCTTGTAGATCTGCTATTTTTGGCTAAGAGGTATAGGTGTAGAGGGAAAAAAGAGCAGACCAAGTAAAAAAAAGAAAGTTTAATCTGAAACACAATTTTATACATTATAGAGGGGGTCCCTGCTTCATCTCTCTCTCAGCTAGGGGGTCCCTGGCCTGAAAACGTTGAAGACCTCTGCTCTAACACCCTGCCAGGCGCTCGGCTCTGCTTATAGATAAAGAATTCCACTGCCCTGCGAGGGCTCCAACTGTAGTAAAAATAAACAAAACTACTTTGCTACTCACCGAAACAATGGCTGTTTTGTGTTGTTGAAAGTCTATTCTCCATGGGGTGGAAAGCCCACCTTTTTGGGCCGAAAATAAAATATGTCCGCGAGACAGACATTATTTTATTTACTTCACTGCGCCCTCTACAGATCGTGTCAATATAAATGACCATTGACCATATCTGTAGAAGGTTTGGAGGATTGTTTTGTTTATTTTTTACTGCAGTTGGAGCCCTCGCTGGGCAGTGGAATTCTTTGTCTATAAGCAGAGCCGAGCGCCTGGCAGGGCAAAGAACTCACTAACGCTCTTGGCCAGGGCTATACGATCAATGAAACAAATATAGTATTCTTTAAGTTCCTAGTTATCAGTATCATAGTATCATTTTTCAATGTTTTAAAGAAAAAAAGACCATGACATATTTTTCATTCATGTTATATTATCATAAAGATCTTAGTGTTTTGTCAGTTATTTGGGGGCCCACTTGCAATATCCTCTCAGCCCACCAGTTGGCCCCCGGCCCACAGGTTAGGAATCACTGCTTTAGCAGCGACAAAAGCTACAAAACCACCAGACGTGGTCAGGTACGCTGTTGCCGAGTCTCCGTTCAAGTGTTGCTCAATAACGCGCTCGTCGATCTCATCAAGTATGCGTGTGTGTGGGGGCGACGAGCGAGGAAAAATATAAAGGCTTGGGTTAAAGTGAACACAGAATTAATAATAATGATAATGAATTGCATTTTTATATCGCTTTTCCAAGTGCTCAAATCGCTTTACAATGGTTCATTCATTCATACAGGGGGGGGCATTGGGAGGTGAAGCGGCGAACAGTCGACGCCAGCGTCCTCACTTTTTCCCACATTCACACACCAATGGTGGCAAGCTAGTGGCGACCGACTCATTGGAGGCAATGTAGGGTTCAGTGTCTTGCCCAAGGACACTGCGACACTATAACTCTGGGGGAGCCCGGAATTGTCTGGCTGAACTATAGTTTTTCCCCCTATTACAAGCAGGAATTGTGTGGAGAGTGAACGGGAATGGTGAAACTAATACATCACTCATTGGAGCGCTGAAGCCAGTTTGACTTTGTATTGTAGCTTTTGTCACGAAGCTCCAGTTTGTATCTTCACGTCGCTGACATCTGTTGAAAATGGCGCTTTGTCACTGCTAATGTGAACACGGCATATGAGTGACGGGTGACGGCATATTTGACATGCCTGGCAGCAAATATCCTAAAAAGAACAGCATTTTGGAGCGGTTACAATATTATTGTAACGGTTCCAAAATACTCAGCTGCGATATTAGCGCGTGTAATTTATGTCGTTGGACAAATCGTGAAACTGTCTGGCTTATGTTGACCAGAGACTTAATATTTACTGTGGTGCATAAATCAAACTCCCTATACATGGCAGTTTACTTGGTCATTCAACAGCAGTGATATGATGTCATGACAGAGTGTCATATAAAAAAAGAAAGAACCATAAAATATATACTGTACGTGTAACTACATAATAACTTAAAATTGCAATTGTCGTTCCATATCCTTCTTGGAAATTCATGGAAAATATCCATGGAATTTCAGTTCAATTCCCTTTAAATGTAAAAAAAAGAGGAAAACATGCCTGGACATGCCTAGAATCTACGATCCCCACTGTGTGTGTGTGTGTGTGTGTGTTTGTGTATTGGGGTCCATAATTAATTAATCAATCTTGGACAGTGGTCTCTCATTTGCATTCATGGCATCGACTCTAGAAAGTACACACAGAGAAAGAAATCGGTTTATTTCAGTTGATTCAGAGGCATGTCATGATTTATACTTTAACAAATTTAGACCAGGAAAAAAATTGTGCCATTTTTTGATTTCTTTGGCTATTCAAAAATCTACAAGCTCATAGCGTGGCACTGAGTGCCACGCTTTGAGCTTGTAGATCTCCTATTTTTGAGGAAAAAAATCGTCAAAGTTTGTGCAAATCTTTGAATATATATATTTTAAAGCATCTGGGGATTCTACAAATGTGTTCTAAATCCTACAGTTTTTTTTTTAAACGTATGTTTCTATATCAATGGTTCTCATTTATTTTCATTTCAAGGACCCCCAAAATTATATGTATTTGGCCGCGGACCCCCATATCAAAATATTTTGTAATAGGGACCCCCAGAAGCAAAGATTTGAGTCAAAAATGTTCCCTTTAAAATAATATATATTCAAATATTTGCACAAATTATCAAGATTTTTCAAAAATAGCAGATCTACAAGCTCATAGTGTGGCACTCTGTGCCGCGCTATGAGCTTGTATATTTGCTATTTTTGAATGGCCAAAGAAATCTTAAAATGACACAGATGCGTTCCCGGTTTGGCTTAAACTGTGTGCCAAATTGTGTAGCGCCCAAAATAGCCGATCGACAAGCTCACAACACATCGCAGCTCGATATGTTGCGAGCTTGTAGATCGGCTATGATGCGCACAACATGATGCGTCAGCCAAATATAAATCAGGAATACCACATGCTGCCCGCATGTCAACGTGCCTGCATGTCTCATCCTCCTACCAGCCAATGAAAAACCACTAGGAAAAGATATCCGGGGTAGTTCTCTCACAAGATCAAGGTGTGTAAATTGGCAGACAGGCCTTACGGGCCATGAGCTAGTGGCCTTAATCTGGAGAGAATGACAGGTAATCTGGTGATTACCGGTCGGTAGGTCATGTCTGGTTTTAAATGTGTCATTCAGTTTGTTGACTTGCCGCCCTCTTGTGGTCACGTGCAGTAAAACGGGCAGCATGGACGCAGCCTACGCTCTGCAGAACCTGGCTCTGCTCACCCCAGAGCTCACCATCCCTCCTGTGCTGGAGAAGTGAGTAACATCTGTGTGTGTGTGTGTGTGTGTGTGTGTGTGGTGTGTCTTACAATGTACAGTACGTAATATAGATTAAAGAGCATTCATTTCATATACTGTAGTGTCATCATGGTAGCCTTTTTTCAGTAGTAAAATAAGCACTGTGTAGTGACATGTGTAGTGTAATGTCGTGTGTGCGTGTGTGCGTGTGTGCGTGTGTGCGTGTGTGCGTGTGTGTGTGTGTGTGTGTGTGTGTGTGTGTGTGTGTGTGTGTGTGTGTGTGTGTGTGAGAGAGAGAGAAAGAGAGAGATGCTTCCAATGTAGATAATGTAGATTAAAGAGAGGTAATGAATATTTAATTACTGTAAATAATAGCCTTTTTTCCTTGTAAAATAATTACTGTTGACGGGCATGTGTGTGTGTGTATGTGTGTATGTGTGCGTGCGTGCGTGCATTTGTGCGTGCGTGTGCGTTCGTGCGTGCGTGCATTTGTGCTTGCGTTCGTGTGTGTGTGTGTGTGTGTGTGTGTGTGTGTGTGTGTGTGTGTGTGTGTGTGCGTATGTGCGTGCGTGTGTGTATGTACGTGCGTGTGCACTACTTACAGGATGTATGCAGCCATGGAGACGCTGACAGAGCCTCACACGCTGACGGCCACACTGAGCTGTATGATCGGCATGGCCCGCAGCCTGGTGTCTTCTGGAAACAGCTTCCCTGAGGGCCGCCTGCACGTCCTGCCCCTGCTGATGGGCGCGCTGCCAGGGGTAGACCCCAACGACTTCAGCAAGTGCATGGTGGGTAATGAGGCCGGCCTCCTTTTTATCAATGGAATGAAACGCGTCGTTAATTCCGTCGCGTTGGACATGCAGGGACCTTCTACCTCTCCTCTCCCTCTCCTCTCCCTCTCCTCTCCCTCTCCCTTTCCTCTCCCTCTCCTTGAGGTATTTTTACTTTACTTGAGTATGTCCAATCTTCAGTACTTTTACTTCAACTCCACTACATCTCAGAGGCAAATATTTACTCCAGTACAATTATTTGAAAACTTTAGTTACTAGTTACTTTGCAGATATAAATGATCACATTATACAATTGTTATTATAAAACATACATTAACCACTTTAGCCCTATTGTATACCTAGGCTATTTGAAAATAGCAGATCTACAAGCTCACAACGTGTTGTGACACGTTGTGAGCTTGTAGATCTGCTATTTTCAAACATTTTAATACTTTTATTTTTGGTACTTTACGTACATTTTACTTTTGTACTTTTACTCAAGAAGATTTAGAATTCCAGACTTTTACCAACAGAGTACTTCTACATTGCAGTATTGATACTTTTACTTAATAAAAACATTTGAGTACTTTTACCACTGCTCTCCTGCTTTATCAATGAAATGAAATGCATCGTTGAATTCCTCGCAGTGAACAGAACCTTCTCCTCTCTTCTCCTTCATTCCCCCCCCCCCCCCCTCCTCTCCTCCGTTCTTTCCTCTCTGCTCCTTCCCTCTCCTCTCCTTCACTTCCCTCCATCCCTCCCTCCCCTATCCTCCCCTCTCCTCCTCTCCTCTCCTTGTTTTATTGTGTTCCATAAACAAGTGAAGCGGAACCCTCCATTTGCAAGCCAATCTGTTCCCTGTTCATGGTTGAACGGTGAAGTGGATGTTAGATTTCTATTTTCGGGCCCTCCTGGTTCTGTTGGGTCTCTGCAACCATGACAGCCTAAACCAATCCGTCCCACCACAAAGTAATTGAATCCCCCCGTTTGAAATACTGTAGTTCCTCCTCTCTCTCTCTCTCTCTCTCTCTCTGTTCTGCCGGGCTAATTGTCTGGGAGTACGATAATTAATCCATTAAGACCGGCAGGAACGCGTCTAATGTGTCATTTTTAAAGATTTCTTTGGCTGTTTGTAAAAATAGCACATATACAAGCTCATAGCTCAAGCTCATAGATCTGCTATTTTTTGAAAAATCGTGAACATTTTTGCAAATCTTTGAATATATATATATTTGTTTAAGCGAACATTTTAACTAAAATCTCTTCTAAATAATAAAAAAAACATTTTTTAACTTATGTTGCTATAATATCAGTGGCTCTCAAACTTTTTCATGTCAAGGACCCCCAAAATGATATGTATTTGGCCGCGAACCCCCCATCTCAAAATATTTAGTTCCAGGGACCCCCCCAGAAGCAAAGATTTGAGACTCGCTTTAAAATATATATATTCAAAGATTTGCACAAATATTCAAGATTTTTCAAAAATAGCAGATCTACAAGCTCATAGCGCGGCACATGAGCTTGTAGATCTGATATTTTTAAATAGCCAAAGAAATCTTTAAAATGACACAGATGCGTTCCCTGGTCTATATGGGTTAATCTGAGAGGTGGTGCTGCGTGGATGCACTGATAGTTTGTAGTAATGCGTTTCTCTGTGTGTGTGTGTGTGTGTGTGTGTGTGTGTGTGTGTGTGTGTGTGTGTGTGTGTGTGTGTGTGCGTGTTTGCGTGTGTGTGTGTGTGTGTGTGTGTGTGTGTGTGTGTGTCACTGTCCAGATAACGTTCCAGTTTATCGCTACATTCACCACTCTGGTGCCTTTGGAGGACTGCTCCACCGCCCCGTCCCAACACCATGACCTCACACAGGTACAGTATACATACACACATGTCATAGGAAAAGGTTCATTGTTTATAGGTCAGGGGTCTTCAACGTTTTCAGGTAAAGGACCCCCTAGCTGAGAGAGAGATGAAGCAGGGACCCCCTACTCTATATTGTATAAAATTGTGTTTCAGATTATTATTATTTTTTTTACTTCGTCTGCTATTTTTTCCCTTTACACCTATAGCCTCTTTGCCAAAAAATAGCCGATCTACAAGCTCTCAACGCCTCGCTATTTTTCGGCTAATGTTCCCCTCAGAAAAGGAATTCTAGGGTTCAAGTGGTTAATGTAAAAAAAACTAAATCCTATCACACAAAGATTTGGCGGACCTCCTATAGTAGCTCTGAGCTCTGACCCCCTAGGGGTCCTGGACCCCCTGTTGAAGACCCCTGCTATAGGTTCTTGGTTTACTTGTGATCCTACTAGTTTACTGAGGCACTACACGGTCTCTCTGCATTTGATGTATGCGTTTGCCTTGCTTATTATACAGTAAGTCCCCCTGGATAAGAGCGTCTGCTAAATGCCTAAATTGCAAAAGAAATCAAAAATATATACTGGTAGCTATTTTTGCTATTTGTTGTACGATTAAGTATATTTGGCTGGTTAACTAAGTGTAATGGACCTGTTTTTCACTTTTGCCCCAAATACAGAAAAATACACTGTATACTCATACTGTACTCATACACCAAATAAAAAGCAACAGTATGTTAATATTTCTTTTCCCCCACCTTCTCAGATTGAGGAGGATTTGTGTTATGCTTCAGCGCAGTTTGAAGACTTTGTCCTTCAGTTTCTAGACAGGTAATGCACTGGGTATTCTTTGACAGGTCATGTAGTTTGGATTTGAAGAATGTATTCTACGCAAAATTGTATATGTTTTAAAACTTGCCGAAAGATATGGCATGTATTTTTGTGTGGTAGAGGTCTTCATGGGTCCAAAAAGTTGGATGTGTTCCAAATTGTACCCGTTTTGGTACCCGAATCTGACATTAATATATTAATATCTAGGTTAAATATGTTTCATTTTAAAACCAAAGATGAAATAATATAATAATATGGAATAAAGATTTCAGATTTTGTTACCCAACTGGCAATTATAAAAACTGACCCATTCACACGATTTTGGAAGATCTGCTCGTCTTGGGTCTCGGGTCTTGGGTTTGATTGATTGATTGAGTACTTTATTAGTCAGAAATGTAAACAGCATGTGGTACGGTAAAGGCCTTTGCACACAGGGTGCGATTAGTCAATCAGTTTTTACCGCATGCGAAAAGACGCACAAATCGAACTGGGTTCGATTGAAAAAAAAAACGCATCGCATCGCCGCATCGCATCGCCGCATCGCATCGCCACACGGGGTGTGCATGAGGTCATTGAGAACAATGTGTTCATTCAAAAAATGATATTGTCCGTTTTTTCCGTGCGTAAAATCGCAAGCTGCAAAGGCCTTAAGACATTAAGGCTAAAAGGACCATTGTGGTCCTATGTATAGGGTATAGGGTCTTGGGTTTTGTCCTCTGTTAATAGATCTGATTCACATTTTCTATTCGAATCGTGTGTGTGTGTGTGTGTATGGGACACTGTGTGTGTGGTTGACACTGTCTTTGTGTGTGTGTGTTTTTGTCTTTCCCAGGTGTTTTGCCCTGATCGACAGCAACACTCTGCTGCAGACCAGAGGGGAGATGGAGACGGACACCCAGGACCAGCTGGAGAGCCTGGTGGAGCTGGGCCTGTCCTCTACCGTCAGCACCATCCTCACACAGTGCTCCACCGACATATACAAGGTCACACACACACACACACACACACACACACACACACACACACACACACACACGTAGTCATATATCATTACTGTCGGGTGGAAACCTTGTAAAAAACCTGTTGCATTTTTATTATTTTGATAGCGATCAAAAAAAATACTGACAATAGCCAATCTACAAGCTCTCAACGAGGCGTTGTGAGCTTGTAGATCAGCTATTTTCACTACTTTTGTGCAACACTCTGGTATGATGAAGACCGGGAAACCATCTGTGTCATTTTAAGATTTCAGCGTTGGCTATTCAAAAATAGCAGATATACAAGCTCCCACCACGTCATGGCAAAGGCATTTGTAGAATCGGCCTCAGGTCTTAATGGGTTAATTTATGACAAGAAATAACATAAAAAGTTAGAGATACAAGGGTTCTGACTGACGGCAAAGATTTTCGTTCACACGCATTAATTGCTTTTTCTTTTTTTAATAACTAATTAACATTAAAGGGATAACAAGATGGATTGTCCAAAAAAACAATTTACAGAATATATAAGTCAAGAGTCAATCATCACTCATTTCATTTAATTTCTTACCATTTCAGTTATTGTTTGTTATTATTACGGGGACAGCGATTAATTTAAAGTAGCACCTGAGATTGCTAGCAGCTCATTTTGGATCTGCTGTCCCTGGGCAGGTATAGACACAAAACAAAACATCGAGTACACACAAAACACTTGCCCTTTTCTCACCGAAAGAACTTTGGTTATAGAACCGCTTACGTTCTAGGTCAGGGGTCTTCAACGTTTTCAGGCCAAGGACCCCCTAGCTGAGGGAGAGATGAAGCAGGGACCCCCTCTATATTGTATAAAATGGTGTTTCAGATAAACTTTTGCTTCTCTTTTTCCCCTCTACACCTATAACTCTTTGCCAGAAATAGCCGATCTACAAGCTCACAACGCCTCGCAGCGCGAGGCGTTGTGAGCTTGTAGATCTGCTATTTTTGGCTAAAGTTCTCTTCAGAAAAGGGATGCTAGGGTTCAAGTGGTTAAGGTAAAAAAAAATCATATCACACAAAGATTTGGCGGACCCCCTGTAGTAACTCTGAGGACCCCCTAGGGGTCCCGGACCCCTTGTTGAAGACCCCTGTTCAAGGTTCTTGGAACCTCGCCAGTGACCATCGGCCTTTGGTTTTTCTGTTCTTGTGAGGACATTGATTGATGCAAGACAAAACATGAACAGCACTGCAGTGTCTCGCACGATTTGAATGTGCAAAACATGTTCTCTCTACAGGTGGCGCTACAGAAGGTGTATCATTTCGCCACCTCCAACATCTTCGAGCCCTGTGTGTCTGGCAGGATGGTGGCGGACATGTGCAGAGCTGCAGCAAAGGTGTGTGTGTGTGTGTGCGTGCGTGTTCGCGTGCGCGTGTGCGTCTGGCTGTGTTATGTATCCTCTTTGATGTGGGGTCAGTGGACGTCTTTAAAGGGGTCTTCTGTGAACTGTCCCTAGAAAATTGATCCTGAAATGTTCCAGCCGCATCAGCTGATGTGGAAAATTAAATTTGACCTCCTCTGGTCTGCAACTTATCCCTCACATCATCCCCGGCTTACATTCTGTGGTTATTGTCCTTTACTGTACATCAGTAGTTCTCATCCCCCCAAGGACCCCTGGTGGTCCCTGAACCCCACTTTGAGAACCACTGCTTTTATGTTGTGTTTTATTTAGATGTATTATCATTAACCATTTAAACCCCTATACCTGGTCTCTTAGGGCTCTGTATAGTGTCTTTTCTGTTTTCGCTCTGCATTACGTACACGATCTTCTCTGAAAAGAGGCGTGGTCGATCTGCTATATCCTGTGAACGTTTTCCCCCAGAATACGGATGCTGGGGGGGTTTATGTGGTTTAACTTTGTTTCATCGTTTTGGAAGTGAATCGATACTAATTCTGATCATTTCTTGCTTGCTTGTGTGCATTCGCTTGGTCATGGTGTGTGTGTGTGTGTGTGTGTGTGTGTGTGTGTGTGTGTGTGTGTGTGTGTGTGTGTGTGTGCATGTGTGCGCTTGCAGTGCCATCCCGCCGAGTCTCTTCGTCTGTTCGTACCTCACTGCTGCGGCATCATATCCAGCATTACAGACAGTCAGTATACTCACTGTGTGTGTGTGTGTGTGTGTGTGTGTGTGTGTGTGTGTGTGTGTGTGTGTGTGTGTGTGTGTGTGTGTGTGTATGCGTGTGCGTGTGCACGTGCGTGTATGTCTGTAGTACTAAATAGCGTGTAGAGTAGTGTTAATAGTAGTGTAAACGTAAAAGTTTCAATTGAGGCTAAGGACTTAGTTGTGTGCCGTAGTCGCGCACCGAAAATAACAGATCTATGCTCGCAATGCGCTGCGATTCATTGCGAGCTTGTAGATCTGCTATTTTCATGTGCGCGACTACAGCACGCAACTTAAGCGTAAACCAGGCCTTATTCATGTAGCATTTCATGAGGCAGACTGTGGTTCATTGCCATTCAGGCCCACACACCTCCATGTTCAAGATATATCAACATGATGTGAATGTCTTAATGCATTATAGGCTTTATACGTTGGATTGGTTCTGCGAGGAGATACACAAAGTACTTAGAGTTTGCGAATCTGCATGTTGTCTGAAGTGATTGCTTTTGAAATGCGGACGGAACGTTAAATGATTGGCCCACGCCTTAACCGTTTAACTTCAAACCGTTTGCCGTCGGGCGTAAACCTTGTATCGCCGTATTTCCACTTTGTATGTTTTTTTTTTCGTAAAATCAACGCCCTACTTCATTGTACAAGAGTGTTGCACAAAAGTACCAAAAACAGCCGATCTACAAACTCACAATGCGTTGCATCGCGATGCGTTGTGAGCTTGTAGATGGGCTGTTTTCACTATTTTTTTTGTTGTTGAAAAAACGAACATTATCCCACGATTTTTGTAACCAATTTTTTCACCCAGTGCCAATGCCTAAGCTGTAATCCTGGGCGCTACTCTCCCTCTGTCAGCCAGGGGAGAGCCCCGAACTGAGCTCATGCTTCCTTCAATGCATGAGGAGTGAGCACTGTTTTCACTATTTTAAAATGTTTTCTGAATAATGATATAAATCAAAGCTTTTTGGACATCCCAGGTTTCCACCCTGACGGCAACGAAATCAAAGTCGCCCTTTAGAGACCTGCATAAGATGCGACTCATTTTAATGAAAATTACGTACAGCACACCCATCATGTAAATTACATATAGCGACTGCTGTGTAACTGTGGCACTCCAAAGCAATCACAGAAAAACGCTAGTGCGAGAGAGCTCGCCTTGTGGTGGCGCCAAGGGACTGGCGGCCCCGGCCCGTATGTTTGTGTTTTGGAGGCGACGGAAGCGTGTGTGTGAGTGCGTCAACAACGGAATTCCCTGATGCAATGCTGATCTCATCCACCGACTATAAACAGAGGGAAGATTGAAAGGAAAAAATTGAAAGAACATGACTCATTTTAGTCTAATTTAGACACCACGCAACAACACAAAATGCTAATGTGTTTTGGCAAACTAGAGCCTTGATCAAAGCATGTTTTGTGTGCGTGTGCGTGTGTGTGCATTTGCGTATGTGTGTGTGCGTGTGTGTGTGCGTGCACGTGTGTTAGATGAAGAGCTTGTGAGCGAGGAGGAGCTGGATAAGGAGTTATTGTGGAATCTCCAGCTGCTTTCGGAGGTGAGATGAGAAGCTATCAAATTGCATCATCACACACACACACACACACACACACACACACACACACACACACACACACACACACACACACACACACACACACACACACACACACACACACACACACACACACACACACACAAACACCTTCGCATTCCGGCAATCAAACACTACACAACCATGACGCTGTCTGTCTCTGAGGCAGCTAGCTCACCCCCTGGGGACAGAGTGTGTGTGTGTGTGTGTGTGTGTGTGTGTGTGTGTGTGTGTGTGCGTGTGCGTTTGTTTGTTTGTTTTTGTAGACACGCCAGATGTTCCATTACGTTTTAAGACAGCAGTCAAATGAACTGTGTATACGTGTCTTTAATGTGTTTGTGTTCGTGTGTGTGTGTGTGTGTGTGTGTGTGTGTGCATATTCGTGTGTGCGTGTGTGTGCATGTGCGTGCGTGCGTGCGGCGTGTGTTATTTAAAGGTGATCCGCGTGGACGGGGAACAGCTGCAGAGGTACCGGGGGGACCTGGAGCGCGTGCTGTGCGCGTGCGTGCGCCTGCGCTGCAAGCGGGCGTACACGCTGGCGTGCAGCCTGCTGGAGCACGCGCTGCGCTCGCTGTCCCTCATCTACCCCACCGACTACCGCAGCACGCCGGGAGGCTTCCACACCGACCTCCCCATACGGGTAGGAGAGACCGCCAGCGTCAGACATGACACACACACACATGGATTAAAGTCTCTCAGTCGTTCTCAGTCAACTGATTTCAGTCATTTTGGATTCTATTGAAGCCAGCGTGTCTTCTATGGAAGCATGTTGTGCAGTGAACAGCCTTTCTATAGTATAGGCTATTTTTCATTATTTTTATATAGATTCAAGCGTTTGAAGTTGTCAAACTAGCAATATGTTTAGAGGCATTTTTCATAAAATCCTAATGGTCTCGGATATTTCATAAAAGCAAAGGTTAAAGGCTCTGATTTCTTCACCTGGTTGGCAGTATGTAGAACAGCAGGAACAATATTACAAAACAAATATGACTAAATAATTCATAATTCTACATATTGTGTTAATTGTTTAGGAAACAGTGCTTGTGTGGGTGGCTCCTTTCACACTGTTTCATAATAGGACTTGGCCCAACAAACTTTCTTCAGTCGTGATATATATTTGCTTGAATCCATGCACACACTGACCCATCTGCATGATAAGATATGATAATTTAATATTTTATGTCCACTGGTTCTCAACATCAGTTGTCTAGTTGAATTTCCTCTATCTCTCTCTCTCTCTGTTCCTCCATATCCACACTCACAACTATGTCGTTAGCCTCATAGCATAATTGCCTAAGTACTTTTTTGGTCAAACTGACATTTCTGCCTGTACTATTGTGCCTTATTGCCTATTAGGGGTGTCACGATTCACTTACCTCACGATTCGATTCAAAATCGATTCCTAGGGTGCCGATTCGATTAAAATTGCGATTCTGCGATTAATTGATGTTCGATTCGATTCTGCGATTTATTGCGATTTTCTAGGGTGCCGATTCGATTAAAATTGCGATTCTGCGATTAATTGATATTCGATTCTGCGATTTATTGCGATTTTCTACCCCAAATCACTTTGCTTTAATTATACTAGAACATTTTAATATAATATAAACCATGAAAAGTTGAATCATATACTTCAATGCAGCCAGATCATGTCAGGCAGTCTTTCTGACATTGATTTCAGACAAAGTGCCAGTGAAAAAGGTACTAACTTATAAAAAAAATAAAAAAAAAATATATATATATTTTTTTTTAAATCGATTTTAATATTTTGAATCGATTTTTAAAATCGTGGCATTAAGAATCGCGATTTATTCATGAATTGATTTTTTTTGACAGGCCTATTGCCTATGTCCTCAGCCTATTAGAATCCTTGTACATTCCAAAATCACTTTCCGCCTGAAGTAATTTTAAGTTGAATTATGTTTTTTTTTTCTCGACCTAGGCAGTGATTTTTCATTTCTTCTTTTCTGAAAACCTTAAAAATATTGCATGACTTAGGCAATTATGCTATGAGGCTAACGATATTGAGGCTTGGTACCTTTCACGTCCATTGCAGACGTGAAAGTTGATTCTAATATGATTCTGTGTGTGTGTCCAGGACTGGGGCAAGGCGGGGGATGTGCAAATAGATTACTATTTGTGTCTCAAAGTATACTCAGGAGACCAAGGTTGACAATTAACGACGACTTTACTTAAACGAAAACAACAGTTAACACAAGCACACACAGTAAACGTACAAAACATCTCTACACACACTGAAAACCGGAAGAAACAAACAACATGACAATACGTAATGAACCAGCACAGCTAGCAGTCACAGGCAGTATTAAATAGTGATAGTGAGTCCACTCTAGGCAATCAAGAGTACATAGAGGAGAGGGGAGGGGCTGGGGACAGACCCAGGACGTGACAATTTGTATGCATTTGATGTATTACCTTGTGTTTACCTTGCTTACTGTAAACCGCTCTGGATTAAGAGCGTCTGCTAAATGCCTAAATTGTAAATTGTGATTCTAATCTGATTGTGTGTGTGTGTGTGTGTGTGTGTGTGTGTGTGTGTGTGTGTGTCCAGGACTGGGGCAAGGCGGGGGACGTGCAGGCGTTGGGGGTGTGTTGGCACGTTCCCAGTCGGGAAGAAGAGGACTTTGTTTTTCAGCTGCTGGACCGCCTCCTGCGACCCGAACTCCAGCGAATCAAAGACCACGTATCCGGAGAACAGCCAATGAGCAGGTCAACTGATGTTGTTTTTGTTTTTTCTTTCTTGTGACGGACATTTGCAATCTGATTGAGTGTCCAAGATGTTATTATAACCGAACCATGTAAATTCATTAACCACTTAAACCCTATATATACTTGAGTTTTTTTTGTTTTTGTTGGGGGGGCTTTTTATGCCTTTATTATGGATAGGACAGTAGGCTGACAGGAAATGGTGAAAGAGAGATGGGGAGTGACACGCAGCAAAGGCCGTTGGGATCGGGACTCGAACCCACGACACGCCGTCAGGCTACATTGTAGCCTAGGCCTATACCAAATATGTTTTGCCAAAAATAGCCGACCTACAAGCTCACAGTGAGCTTGTAGGTTGGCTACTTTTGGCGAATTTCCCCCCGCAGAATAGGGATGCTAGTGTTCATAAGTGGTTCATACTTTTTTTGACCCTTGCAATCTGGTACTGTCCAAGATGTTATTATAACCAAACCATGTTCATTCATCAACACACACACACACACACACACACACACACACACACACGCACACACACGCACACACACGCACACACACACGCACACACAGAAACAATGGCGTGTGAATTGACTGTGATATATGACTGGGTCCACAGGGAGGAGCTCTTGCAGAGTCTAGCCATAGTGCAGCACTGCCTTCTGGGAGCCGGGAGCATGCTGCCCCCTTTAAATGGACCACACGTACCTGACCTGTGAGTCACATACACACACACACACACACACACACACACACACACACACACACACACACACACACACACACACACACACACACACACACACACACACACACACACACACACACACACGTTCAGAAATGCAGAGTATTTGTATGCGGTCTTCTCACATTCTTTGTTTGTTTCAGGGTTCCAACCATGGTGAACCTGGGAGAGATGAACCTCTATATCGGCATTGACTACGGTAAATACACACATGCAAGCACACACACACACTCACACACACACACACACACACACACACACACACACACACACACACACACACACACACACACACACACACAATCCCTCATGTACACGTATGCACCTACACACAAACATATGCATGCAGAGATGCACCCACACACAAACAAACAAACGCATGCACGCACGCACGCACACACAAATCCCTCATGTACACGTATGCACGTACACACAAACATATGCGTGCAGAGATGCACCCACACACAAACAAACGCACACACACACACACTCATCATGCATTCTGTCTCCATCGTGTGTGTGTGTGTGTGTGTGTGTGTGTGTGTGTGTGTGTGTGTGTGTGTGTGTGTGTGTGTGTGTGTGTGTGTGTGTGTGTGTGTGTGTGTGTGTGTGCGTGTGCGTGCGTGCGTGCGTGTGTGTGTGTGCACGTATGTTTGTGTGTGTGTGTCTCCTCCCCTCCAGATGATTCCAGGGAGAACTACAGAGCATCCATCTGCCAAACCATGAGACTGCTGCTACGTGAGTCTGTCCCAACCATCACACTTCTGACACTGCGCCTCACACATCTGACACCGCTCCTCTCAGCTCTGTGTGTGTGTGTGTGTGTGTGTGTGTGTGTGTGTGTGTGTGTGTGTGTGTGTGTGTGTGTGTCTGTGTGGAGTCCCACTGTAGTGCAGAAACACTCATGTTTATATTCATACTGTATACTGTTAAAGTCGGGCAGAAACCTTGTATCTCCATCAGTGGCGGAACACTGATGGAGACGGGCCGGGAGGCAGAACGCCCCCCCCCCCCCCCCCCTCCCCGAACCTAATGTGCAGTAACTGTAAATGTTTAGAAGAATTGGCACGGCAGCCCACAAGTTCAAGAACAAGTACATTCATATAAGTAGGCTAGGCGGCTATATTGAACTTCAATTTACTAACATAACATTATTGCAAACAGTGACAGTAAAAGTACAATAAAATGAATAACATGGTAAATGGTGCATTTATTTAGCGCTTTTATCCAAAGCGCTTTACATAGATTTTGCAATACATTCACCCATTCACACACACATTCACACCGATGGCGGAGGAAACCATGCAAGGCACCAGCCTGCGCATCGGGAGCAATTAGAGGTTCAGTGTCTCGCTCAAGGACACTTCGACACTAACTCCGGGGGAGCCCGGGATCGAACTGGGAGCCTTGCGGTTGCCGTCCGGCCGCTCTACCGGCCACTCTACCCCTGAGCCAATGCCGTTCCTGACCCAGATGAAGGTAAGGTAATATTGGTAGTGTGGATTAATTGCAGTAACGTCAGGCTCATCTGGGAACCGGAAGGTTCCCAATTTCGATCCCAGGCTCCCCCTGAGTTAGTGTCGAAGTGTCCTTGAGCAAGACACTGAACCCCTAATAGGCTATATGCACAGCAGCCATATTGGAAAGAATTTGGGCCTCTTCTTACTTCCTTCACAGGTGTTACCAATGATACTAATGAAGGCTCTGTTCCATTCTGGTCAGGGTGCTGATATCGTGCATGTTGGCTCACTAGAAACACTCCATTTTGGTGCCCAAATGGCCCCTTATGGTGGGTGTGTAACTCTGAGGGTCCATTTGGTTCCATTTGTAGACTCTCAGAGTTATGGGGGTCCTTGAAAATAAGACAACCACTATGCCACACTAAATGGAACATAGCCTTAATTAGTATCATTGGTAACACCCGTGAAGGAAGTAATTAGAGGCCCAATTCATACCCAATATGGCTGCTGTGCCTATTGCTCCCGATGAGCAGGTTGATGCCTAAGGATAATTCCTTTTAACAGGTCGTTCATGAAAGTCCTTGCGGTCTTGTTTCCAATGAGAACCTGTGAGCAATTAGGGGTTAAGAGTCTTGCTCAGGGACGAATTTCATTTCATCGACACATGCTGTCCTGGCCGGGAATCGAACCTGCGGCAACCAGGGCCTCTGGCTCCCTGGGCGGGTTCACTAACCACTCAGCTATGGCCGCCCCGAAGCCTTGCATGGTTTCCTCTGCCATCGGTGTGTGAATGGGTGAATGAATGCACTTATTGCAATGCAATTATTGTAAAGCGCCTTGGATAAAGGTTCTATATAAATGCACCATTTACCATTTATATAAATGCACCATTTTGGATGAGGGCGAATATATAAAATATGGAGTGCCAGGTCCATTTTTTCTTCTTTGTCTTCAAGTGTGTTAGCTGTATTTTTTCTAGCCACTATTCCGTTCATGATTCTGCTACATCGTTGCCAATGCACCGTGCAGCGGAACCTGCATTCACACACTGTTGACAAATGATTGATGATGATGACGTAGCAAAGTGCGCCCTATAGTCCTAACAAAATAAAAGGTCTGTGTGATCATGTGACGGCCCCGGGCCCCTGTAGCCCCGCCTCCCCTGACGCTCCGCCACATATCTCCATATTTAAACTTTGTGTGCGTTTTTATTTTGTTTGGTACATTAATGCTTTACTTTGTTGTATGTCAATGTCGTGCAAACATAGCGATACCGATCACACCGCGACACGCTGTGAGCTTGTAGATCAGCCAGATTTTTGTTATTTCCGGATTTTATTTTTTGTGAAAGTCATTAACGCATTGACTGCCGGAAATAAATAAATAAATAAATCAGCCCCTGCCAGCGATTTCATCGTTTTTCCTCACCTTTCTTCCTTCACATTTAGATTCAGTACGATGCCCCCGAGCGTTGGAAAACACGGAGGTGTGTCTGCAGGTTCCAGCGAAAAAGAAATCATTGCGACCCTCCGTTGTCTAGTTATTGGCAGTTGAATATAGCCTGTTCTCACCAAAAATGCAGAAGAAAACAAGGAAGCAGAGAAAAAGGAAATCCATTTACATGGGAGTGATCGTGGCTGTTTTTTTTGTGCGATCGCGTGATTTCCTGCTTCACTGCTTCACTGCTTCACTGCTTCACTGGGAGTCAAATGGTGACTCATAGGTTAGCCAAGAACATGCGTTAAAAAAGGCCATTGGCGGTGTGGCCGCTGGATTGACATACGTCAAAACACGCCATTGACAGTCAATGCATGTGTTTTGTGTTGGTTTTATAAATATATAACCAATGACAAGTATTAAGGTTTTGGACATACAAGGTTTCCATCCCATAGCGACGATATACATAAACACTGTTATATGAGTCTGTCCAAACCTTCACACTTCTGACGCTCCCTCACAGCTCTCTCTCTCTCTCTCTCTCTCTCTCTGTGTGTGTGTGTGTGTGTGTGTGTGTGTGTGTGTGTGTGTGTGTGTAGTGCCTTTGTAGTGCGACAGACTCATGTTTATATGCATACTGTATATAAACACTACGGTGTTGTGCTTCTTTGACAATCAGATCACATTCTGGACCACTCAGAGGATGACACCAAGTCACTGTTTGTCATCATAAAGGTCTGTGTTCTTCTTTTTCGTTAGGCCAACCACTTGTCAATAGCTTGTACAGTACATACATCCAGATATACACATGCACACACATACATGCACACACACACACACACACACACACACACACACACACACACACACCCACACACACACACACACACACACACACACACACACACACACACACACACACACACACACACACACACACACACACACACACACACACACACACACCAGTGTCCAGAGATCATCTAGCAAGCTGATGGACCAATCAGCATCAAGTCTCTAGTGAACGCTGCCAGTAGGCCAAATTAATTCTCCACATTTATATTTTTACATTTAAAAAAGATATTTAACTTTCATATTGTATAATGGAGGTCAGTTTTACCTTATTTTGACGATCCACGGATGTTGGATCAAATGTCTCGGTGGAAAGACGAGTCTCTCTTCTTTCCCCCGGAAAATAAACATTGTAACCGCGATAGTTATCGGCAGTTGAATCATTTCCGGGTGGATCCTTCTCTCGAAGTCAAGGCATCATTCATAGGTTGACGAAGAGCGCCCTCTAGCGTAGTCACTAAAAACCCCCGATGACGTAATACTACGTCATTGGCAGTCAATTTTAAATAAAGCACAAAATGGATGAATAATTACGTGTTATTATTTGTTTTAATTGGTTTAACAGAAAGTTTCCTGTGGGCCAGATGCATCCACCCTGTTTGAAACCATAGGCTCGCCTGGTCTTGTTTCCTTGTTTATTCTTTTTCTCTTGCTCCTCATTGATCATTTCCCAAACGTTCGTCAATAAGAAATTACACACTCTGCTCCCTGCAACAGCGCTGATTAGATTAAAACACTTTAACTTCCAACCACCATCAAATAACCACGTAACGCTAGAGTCAGTCATCTACCAGGGGTCACCAGAATGAAGCCACGGGGGAACGGGTACAGTCCACCGTTCCAATTTCGTTCAGTCCCCCACAATCAATATTTGTGATTCATTGTGTCTGGCACACTGAGCAATTTTAGACTAAATCCACCTGCAAAAGGTAACTGCAATTTCCTGAGAGAGAGATTGAAAAGAAGCTTGCTACATCCTCTTTTAATCCCTTTCTCTCTCTCCCTCTTTGGTTTGACTTTCGTCCAGAATGGCTTTTTGATTGCTTGCATTGATTGATTGATTGATTGATTGATTGATTGATTGATTGATTGATTGATTGATTGATTGATTGATTAACTAACACGTCTGTTAACAGTAATTGTAGTACAGTCAAAAAGTTGCTAAAAGGATAACACAAAAAGCCTCAGGGGACTTGTTTCCATTGTGGTCTATTGTACTCAATTCATCAGTACAAGACATGCAATTCATACAGTACAATACAATATAATACATAATCGTTAAAAGCTCCAGTAGCAGCAAAAGGTATATTTACAGAGAAAGGAGGGATTGGGGGGGGGGGCAGAGGATGCTACTACCAAGGTGTTCTACTAAGCCCAGTTGTATTGTGAGGTCAGCCACACAGACATGATTTTGACTTGTCAGTCAGACCCTGTTCGCTCTGCACTTGCCCTTTTTAGCAAGCTAACAACAAGACCCAGCAATGTATTTAATGCTTTTATTTTCCCCTAGAGACAAGCGTGTATTGTTGCTCTCACTTGGTATTCCTGCCAAGTGGAGGAACAAGCTTTAGCTTATTATTGTCAACGACAAAACTCTGGCCCTCCCAAAGAGCCAGGCTAGAGACTAGCCTCGTTCCCAGCCTTACTCATCTGTGAAGAGAACAGCCTGGTCACGACCTAAAGCAGAGAGTGTCTATAGGTGCGGGACTTCCGTCGTACGTGTTTCCCCCAGAAACTATCTTTTTTGACCAATCACAACACCCGTTTCATTCACTCACAGAGAATGTAAGCAGATTGCAACGTCAACGTCATTTCCTTGGGCTGTACTTCCGGCAAATTCCGGTACTTCGGTTTAGACACTCAACCGGCTATAGGTCTTGCCCAGTTTGGGCAGAGAGTCATCTAGTCCATCAGTGGTTCTCAAGCTTTTCTGGATCAGGGCCCACTTGAACATCTCGACAGTGTTCCGATAGGCTGTCGAGTTAAGCGGTCAGGTGGGTGGGCCGCGTGCATTTTCAGAGCATGTTTCACAATGAAAACTATTTTTTTCAAGGTTTTAAAAGAAAACATTTTTTTATATTGATGTAATATTATCATTACAATCTTAGTGTTTTTGCCAATACGTTTTTGGGGGACCACTTGAAGTATCCTCACGGCCCCCCAGTGGGGCCCCGGACCCACAGGTTGAGAACCACTGATCTATATTCCTCATCATTAGAAAGCAGTGTGTTGGACCCCTGAGCTGCACTGTACTGTATAGCATGCAATTCAAGCTGTTGTCAAAACAGAATGTACAGGAAAAGCGCCAGGCACTTGGTATTCATGGAAAATTGCTTTCTAAGTAGTGCTAGAATGATTGCGCTCTACTGGCGAAATGGATAACATAATATACTGTAAAATACTGTGACTCACTCACATACAACGTGTCGATTTGACATCCCCACCACCCATACTATGCATGTTTCCCATTTCCTTTGCAAATATATACAGTATATGGAAATGGGGGGGGGGGGACACGCGTTATATAATCACCATCATTTCATGATTTGAAAGCCTTTATGTAACTCTTTCACATCTGTTCATCACTTACAGTAAGCCCTATACTTCATAACACGTCACAAGCTTGTAGAGTAGCAATTTTCACAATGAAAAATGTAAATAAAACATATATATTTTACTTAAAATATATGTCTGTCTGTCTGTCTGTCTGGCTGTCCACTCACAGGTCATCAGTGACCTCATGTTTTTCCGAGGCACTCACAGAAAGGAGTTTGACAATCGGTGGAAGAGCTTCACGCTTGTCAAGAAGTCCATGGAGAACCGGGTGAGTCACAACAGTCAGTGTCGTCGCCGGGCCCATTTCTATGGGTCGCGACTCGCAAGTAAAATAGCGAGACCACCTCCAATTACCAGATTGCAGGTTTAACTCTGAGAGTGTACAAAATGTAGCCAAATACATTTGTACACATCACACAGTTACAAATGCATAGATTAATGATTCATTAATTAATATTAATATATTAATTGTATTAATATGAATTCCCCTCTTTTTGCAGCTTCATGGGAACAAACGTCACATTCGAGCGCTGCTCATCGACAGGGTGTTGCTGCAGCATGAGGTTGGTACCGCTATACGCAGCACTAATGTTAGCTCCAGAACTGAGAGGGAGAAGTGAAGCGCAATGGACATACAGCTGCGGTAGACAGGCTGGTAATGTTGGCCCTACAGATGAGGTCAGACAGGGTGGTAATGGCCTCTGTGATCAAAGCCTATCCGAGGACCGATGAGGTGAAGTCCAGCCTCACCCCATGAACCAGTGGCCAGTGCAGGGAGGCTCTATGTTTTTTAACTACCTTCAACCAAGGGGCTAGCATCTGGCTTGTAAATTGAGGCTATATAGGAAGAGTCACGGTTCATATGAATGGCCTGTAGTCTCGCTGTTTCACCCCTGCTGGTTGCAGAAGCAATTGGGCTCTATTCAAGCGGATGGGTTTTTGGTCGAACGTTACACTTGATTTTATTACCTTAATAAACATTGTCATGAATACTATATGCTTCCAGTCGCTAGTTTAAAGTCTTCTTTCAATCACCATGATATGCGTTTTGGTAAATTATGGTCCCATTTATTTTTAAATTAATGATAAAGTAGGGTATGTTTCTAGGGTTTCTACTGGTTCTACTGAGTGAAGACCCGCCCTCGCTGCGCTTTCAGCCAATAGCATTAATTTCCGTTTGCATTTCGGACCGGATATATATATATATATATATTGAAAAGATGTCGGATTTGAAATCGCTGCAAAATAGGTTCATTTACGGTCTGTAGAAACCAATGGCGTGATGATGTCCATATTTTTTTACGGCCTATGCCTTCAACCTGGAGCCCTATTTTGGATTTTTTTAAATTTACATCGAAAGCTTTCCCCACAATAACAGAAAACAGAAAAGACAATAGTATTGAGCCCTGAGGGACTCCGGGTACCCATAATGTGTTTCAGTGGCAGAGCCATGTAGAAAGGGAGCGTGGGTGGACAGGTAGTCCGGTACGAAGGGGGGAAAAAAAGGGTACATGTGCTTTTTTGATGCACATGTTGTTTCTGATGTTATGTTGGTGGTGTTGATGATGATGATGATGATGATGATGATGATGTTTTTCATTAGATGAGGAAGCTGGTGGTTGAAGGCAGTGAATATAAGGTGGTCCATCAGGATCTGCTCTGTGATCTACTACTGCTGTCTACCAGCACCTACAGTGAGGTACGCACACGCACACGCACACGCACACGCACACACACGTCTATATCATAAACAGTACCAGCTGCTATGCTAATGCACATGTCTAAACCTCATGTTGTACATACTGTACGGATGGATATGCCATGTGTAGATATGTAGATACCGTTGTTTTTTATTCTTTATTTTCCCCCTTTGCCCCCCCCCCCCCCCCCCCCCACCACTCTCTTCTTTTTTCTTTCTCTTTCTTGAAACAACAAAGAACACGATGGAGCTTTGTTGCACATAAAAGAATTTCCCCCACACTGTTTTACACCTGTAAGCCTGTGATATGTGACAATAAAGAGATGACTGTGATGCTGTCTAGGTCATTGGTTCCCAAAGTGGGGTTCGGGGACCCCCAGGGGTCCTTGGGAGGGTTCCAGGGGGTCCCCAGCAAAAATGTGTTACCTTTTATACTTTGGCTATTCAAAAATAGCAGATATGCAAGCTCATATGAGCTTGTAGATCTGCTATTTTTGAAAAATCGTGAAAATTTCTGCAAACCTTCGAATATATTTATATATATTTTTTTTTAATCGAACATTTGCAACTAAAATCTTTGCTTCTGGGGAGTCCCTGGAACAAAATATTTGAGATGGGGGTCTGCGGACAAATATTTTGGGGGTCCTTGACATGAAAAAGTTTGGGGGAGGGGAGGCGGGGACATAGATTGGTGAAGCAATCGGAGGACGCGCCTTGCTCCAGGCGCCTGGGTTTGGATCCGCCCTTCGAGACCATGGATTCCTGTCGTTCTCTCAGTCTAGGTGATATGTGACAATAAAGAGATGTCTGTCTGTAGGTGCGCGGCAGGGCTCAGGCTGAGCTGATGACAGCGCTGGGCATATACAGCTTCTCCTACAGAGACCTGACCCCCAGGGTGCTCCAGCTGGTCTCCCCGGAACACACCACTGGAACCCAGCAGCAGTTCAAGGTACTGCACACACACACACACACACACACACACACACACACACACACACACACACACACACACACATGCAACGCCAGCATGTATGTGCATGTAAAAGATCTACATTACAAGATTACTTACCATGCATCTCAGCGTGACACGTTGTGAGCTGGACGATCTATTTTCAGTGCACAACATGCCTCGCAACCAAGTAGAAATGTATTGATTGATTGATTGATTGATTTATTGATGACTTTATTTACTAATCTGGCATTAGAGTTTCACAAGTTCAGGTATCTTTAACTTAACCCATTTAGACCTGTGGCCGATTCTAAAAACGGCTTCTAAATCCTAACCTAAGTTTTCTGAAAAACTTCAAATATTTATTCAAAAATTACAAGAAATGTATGTTGCTATATACTGTACATAGCAACAACAACCCCGAAAGGGGTTCCCGTCCTGAAAGGTATAGTTACAAATAGGGGTTCCCACTCAAAATGGGTAGGGATAGTTCACCAAAAAAATGACTTATATTACTCACCCCTCACTGAAGCCTTGAATTCATTTTGGTTTTGTTGCATTCCTAAGCCAATAATTTGGTGGCCGGCGGAAAGATGCTAATGTCTCGGCGAAAAGATGCTAGACTCAAAGGAGACTCTTTGTATCTCCGACCGGAGCAGCTGCCGGTCATATATCATATATATATGGGGTGATATCGATAGAAAGAAAGTTATTTTGGGGGTGAACTATCCCTTAAAGGATTGTCTCTCTGCGTCTGTCTGTCTCTCTCTCTCTGTCTCTCTCTCTCTCTCTCTCTCTCTCTCTCTCTCTCTCTCTCTCTCTCTCTCTCTCTCTCTCTCTCTCTCTCTGTGTCTCTCTGTGTCTCTCTGTGTCTCTCTGTGTCTCTCTCTCTCCCTCTCTCTCTCTCTCTCTCTCCTTCAGGGTGCTCTGTATTGCCTGCTGGGTGTGTACGGCGGGGTGTGTCTGGCCAGTACGAGGGACTGGGACTGTGTTGGTGAGGTGTGGCCCGCGCTGGTGCGCTGCGGCCTGTCGCCCTCCATGACCCTGGAGAAGCCCTCCATTGGTCGGCTGCTCGATGAAATCGTAGACAAGATCCACCGCCAGCACGACACCATCGCCATCTACCTAACTGTGAGTGTCACGCACGCGTACCATTGCTGCCTGAGGGAAAGCTCTTGTACACGTTGCAGAGTAGTCTGTACGATTTTAAGACAGTTGTATATGTTTGTTTGCCTAAACAATAGCTGTTTGAAGGCATTAAAACTATTATTTTGCATTGTACAGTGGTCTCCCTCCTCAGTAGTTTTTTTGTGTTTGAACGCAGGTGTCTGAGAGCTGCGCCCAGACAGCCAATGAAATGGCAGCGTCTCTAAACCCAGCCCCCTGTCTGGAGCCGCCCACCGTAGAGGAGATGAAAGAGAGCATTCAGCGTCAGCGAATAAGGAACCTCGTTGCTGCCAGGTAGCCACTTACAATCCTATACTATTTATCGGCAGTAATAGAAGTAATGATAATTAGAGGTAGTGGTGGTGGTAGCATTAGTATTAGTGGTAATAGTAGAGAATATAAAATGATGAAGATAAGACTTGATATAGCAGTATTAACTAGAGCTGTGCGTGGGACTGCTTTCTTAGTCCCACTCCGGCCGGATTTCTGACCATTTAGCTGGTTTCATGTAGTACCACCGGCGGTTTCTTTTTCAGGGCTTTAGTAAAACTCTTAATCTAAAGCTGTAATGTTGTTCTTTTTTAGGAAATACGAGAAGCTGGTCAATGACCTTTTGGATTGCCTTGAAGACAGTGATCTGTAAGTTTACATCTTAACGTGAATGTGTGCATTTATTACCCAAATAAAAAAAAGTATTTGTAATTTACGAGTACCAGAGGAGTAATTTGTAATTATTTACTGTACGTTTGAAATTTCGAACAAATTAACATCTGTGTGCATAACTTATGCAAGGACGAGTAGGTGGAGGGTTTTATTTGATCATGTAGACAGTGTACACATGGTACACAGTAAAACCCTGTTCATTTATGCATTTGTATCTCAGAGAGTATACAAATGAGTTAAATGGTGTGCGTGTGTGCGTGTGTGTGCGCGTGTGTGCGTGTGTGTGCGTGTGTGCGTGTGCTGTGTGCTGTGTGTTTGTGCTGCAGGCCGTGGAAGTTTGAGCACATGGCTGCAGATCTGCTGTCCCTCCAGCTGAGAGACGACCACCCGCTGCCTCCGGACGCTGTCCTCTACTTCACACAGGGCCTCATACACGACTCCATCAGCTTACGCAAGGTCTGTAACAACTACTGTCTGTCTGTCTGTCTGTCTGTCTGTCTGTCTGTCTGTCTGTCTGTCTGTCTGTCTGTCTGTCTGTCTGTCTGTCTGTCTGTCCGTCTGTCTGTCTGTCTGTTTAGACGCAGTGTTCAGTAATGGTAGTGAGTGGAAGAAGTACTCCGACTTTATACTTAAGTAAAACTAGCGATACCACAATATAAAAATACCCTGTTACAAGTATAAAGTCCTGTATTCTAAGTATAGTATCGTAGTATTGTGAATGTATGTTTTGTAATAATAAACACAATATGCAAAGTAACTAGTAACTGAAGCTGTAAAATAATTGTAGTGGAGTACAAAAGTACAATATTTGCCTCTGAGATGTTGTGGAGTAGAGATATTATAAGTATCAAAACCTTTAAATAAAGGTACCTAAAAATTGTACTCAAGGACAGTACTTGAGTAAATGTACTTAGTTATTTTCCACCACTGAGTAGCAATAATAATAATAATGTTACAAAGACAAAGTTACAAAGATGCAAAAGATGTAAAATGCAAAGAAATATAATACAAGTCTATAAAATGCAATCACAGGAAGGCAAAGCGACCTCGTACAGAATCAATCAGGGCCATCTGCCTTGATCGTGTCGGGGTTAAAGGGAGGGAGGGGGGATCCAGAGAGAGGAAGAGAAACACAAAGATGACGATGATAACAATAATAATAATAATAACAGTAACAATGACAACAAAAACAATAATAGCAGCTATTATAGCCACGGCATATCCACGGTTGTATTGCATGGAGACCCTCGAGTCGCAGCCGGGGGTCTGCAATCACGATCCATGGGAGCTCTCATAACAGTGAGCACATTATGCAGTTATGCAACGTTATGCAAGACCCCAAGGGAGAGATCACTATGCAAAGCCAAATTGTTTTTTTTTCTCTATGTCATTTTGTTGTGACATGATGATGTCAATTGATGCTAGCAAAGCAGTCATTTACTGTTCTGAAAAGAGCATGTGTTACCTACGGTACAGCAGTGTGTTCTCAAAGTGGGGCCCAGGGATCCCCAGAGGGGGTCCTTGATGGGGTTCCAGGGCGTCAACGGGCAAAACGAGGAACAGTTGAACCACTTTAACCATATTTCATACTATTTTCGAAACATTTTTTTTTTAAGAAAATGAATTGTTTTGAAAAATTCTATCAAAACTAATAACATCTGCTCTTATGGGGGTCCCTGGAACATAATCTTTTCGATGGGGGTCCATGCCCAAATATCAATTTGGGGGGGGTCCCACTGACCTACATGTACAGTACGTGTCACTCCCAGTGCAGAGGCACCTTGAGGAAAGAAAAAGAGAATGGAATCAACCTCATCAGTGGTTCTTAACCTGTGAGTTTTGGGACCCACATGATTTGGTGGGGTCCCCAGATGACAGTGAAGTGACAATTTAAGGACTTTTAAGACCTTTTTAATACCTAAAAAAAACAAAATAATATTTCTTAATATAAGAAAGAGGCCAACATTTTTAAAATAGCTGATCTACCTTGTGAGCTTGTAGATCGGCTATTTTCACAATATTTATCAGTGGAACCGAACTAAATGTAATGCCTCAACTCCTACAACCCCAAGTGCTTGTCAGGGCGGGGGGGTCCCGGGGGGGGGTCCCCAGTTCAAATATATGATTATTTTGGGCGGTCGCGGCCTGAAAAGGTTGAGAACCGCTGGTCTGCATTGTGCCACGCTGACATCCATCCCCTGTTCTCTCCTGTAGGTGGCGATCTCTGCGGTGGCCGGCATCTTGAAACAGCTGAAGAGACCCAGGAAGAAAGTGTGCATGAAGCCTTCGGACATCAGTAGGTTTACAAGCAAACGTGCAATAAACGGTCACTTATGCTCGCCGCACACACTTACTGCGTTTTACTGTAAAAGTGTTATAGCCGTAGGCTAACAAGGTCCCACTCTCGCCCCTTACTCCAATTACCGGTATCAGTCCAAGGCGAAAAGGAGCTCCTGTTTGGGTGCTTATATCATGATATATGAACTAATTGTATTGTAATTTCCCTTTGGGGGAGCAATAAGAGGCCAGATAATAAATTTTCATTGTCTTTCCATTAAAATGAATATTGCCTTAAATTAAAATTGTCTTTCCGTTTAAAGAAAAAAGAATTGCATGGCATTGGGGGGCAACTTCCCACCAAGTGGAAGACCACCAATACTGAACACATGCACATGCACATGCACATGCACATGCACATGCACATGCACATGCACATGCACATGCACATGCACATGCACATGCACATGCACATGCACATGCACAGAAATGAAAAACTACTGTAATAAGTCAAGTAATGTGACTGCATCCGTTTGCGTTTACTGGTTTTGTGTGTGTGTGTGTGTGTGTGTGTGTGTGTGTGTGTGTGTGTGTGTGTGTGTGTGTGTGTGTGTGTGTGTGTGTGTGTGTGTGTGTGTGTGTGTGTGTGTGTGTGTGTGTGTGTGTGAGTGTGTGTGAGTGTGTGAGTGTGTGTGTGTGTGTGTGCGTGCGACATCATTACATCTTTGACAGCTAATACACCAGATGTTGCTGTGGTTGATGAAGAGTCCAGGGAAGCGTCTGTATTAGAGATAGCCTGCACCTTTGACCTTAGCCTAGAGGAAGCCTTTATGACCAAGGTCATTAAATACCAACCACTCCTAGATACCATCTCAGGGCTATGTTATACTGTAGGTGCAGACTTGTTTTTATGTTTGGCAGCCTATAGGACATACCCACAGACTGGTTGTTAGAGGGTTTCAACAACTTGGGATGCCCCAAAAAGGAGGCAAAAAGGCTGGCAAAGTATTGCGCTGTCTCTGCTATAATTGGGAGCCCCCACTTATGGCGGAGACGCTGTTACTTATACCCATAGAGTACTGAGTGACATGCTTATTGCATCATGAAGACTTATGCCATGATTTTGTGAATGTAACCTTACTACACCTTTAATATTTGTGTTCCTGTATGTATTCTCCTTTATGTGGACATAAATGAATGAATTTTTTGGCTTTAGGCATAATGGTTATAAATGGCAAGAAATGGCATTCATAAAATCACTGTCTTAATATGTCAATATCCTCACAAGTATACAGTGTATTAATACAAACCTCTGTGCAGTGATTTTGACAGCAAATTTTGATTTCGTTTTAGTCATAGTCTTTTGAATACAATTCTGTTTAATTTTAGTCATATTTTAGTCATCTGAAATGTTTTACTTTTAGTCTAGTTTTAGTCGACTAAATATCTTAAGATTGTATGCTGAAAATAGCCGATCTACAAGCTCACAACGCATCGCAAGTCTCGCAACGTGACGCGTTGTGAGCTTGTAGATCTACTATTTTCAGAGCGCAACGCCCGAGTGCAACCAAACATAAAATGACTTGTCTTAGTTCTACTGGATCTCTTCTTCACTAGTCCCTCTCTAACATTTTAGTCTAGTTTTTATTTGTTGACAAATTGTCAATATATTCAGTCTTAGTTTTAGTCATCACATAACTTAGTTTTTATGTCGTTTTTTGTAAGTTTTCGTCACTGAAAAAAGCTTGTCGACGGCCATTTTTCGTTTTAGTCAACGAAATTAACACTGCCTCTCTGTGTGTGTGTGTGTGTGTGTGTGTGTGTGTGTGTGTGTGTGTGTGTGTGTGTGTGTGTGTGTGTGTGTGTGTGTGTGTGTGTGTGTGTGTGTGTGTGTGTGTGTGTGTGCGTGCGTGCGTGCGTGCGTGCGTGCGTGCGTGCGTGCGTGCGTGCGTGCGTGCGTGCGTGCGTGCGCGTGTGTGTGTGTGTGTGTAGGTGGTACGGAGGAACCAGAGGGTTTGTGTGTGGGGGATCGTGCTGCTAATCGCTGGCTGCAGTACGACAGCAGTAATCTGCCTCTGACCCAGGAGCAGTGGGTGTCCCAGTGCTTCATAGAGAAGACCCACTGGGGGTATTACACGTGGCCCAGGTAATAATGCTTATAACGGCACACTGCATGGGTCACTTTTTTTTGCAGTGGTGTAAAAAGTATTCAAATGTAAAAGTATAAATACTGCAATGTCGAAAAACACTCCCGTTACAAGTAAAAAAGCTTGTAGATCTGCTATTTTCAAACGCTTTAGTACTTTGATTTTTGGTACTTTAAGTGTGTTTTGATGCCACTACTTTTGTTCTTTTACTCAAGTAACATTTTGAACACAGGCCTTTCACTTGTAACAGAGTATTTTCATGTTGTGGTATTGCTACTACTTAACCCACTACTTAACCCATTAAGACCTGGAACGCACCTGTGTCACTTTTTGATTTGAGCTAAAAAGCATTATTTTACACTTTGGCTATTCAAAAATAGCAGATCTACAAGCTCGTAGCGCGGCACTGAGTGCCGCGCTACGAGCTTGTAGTTCTGCTATTTTTGAAAAATCGTGAAAATGTGTGCAAATCTTTGAATATATATTGATTTAAAGCTAACATTTTTAACTCGAATCTTTACTTCTGGGGGTCCCTGGAACTAAATATTTTGAGATGTGGGTCGGCGGCCAAATACACATAATTTTGGGGGTCCTTGACATGAAAAAGTTTGAGAACCGCTGATATAGAAACATACGTTTTTTTTTCAGAATACTGTTAGGATTTAGATGACATTTTGTAGAATCGGCTTCAGGTCTTGTTAATGGGTTAAAGGTAGGGTAAGTGATATTTTTTGGTTAAAACAAAAAGTATTTTGTTAAAAGGTTAAAATACTATATTCTGACAGTAATCATTGCTATAGAGTGTTTTTTTCAGTAACAGGAGTCTCCCTGTCTCTCCAGCTCTTTAATAAATAGAAAACACATTTTCCGGTAGGTGTCAAAATCTCAGCCAATCAGGAGAAAGTAACAATTTTTAAGCTTAATTTGTATAGTGTTCCAGTTCCAAATTTTGTCTGCTCATTTCTTAGTGTCATCACTTCCAATTTCACTTGTTTAATCTGTATCCTGATTGAGTTCTCTATCCTGATTGGATAAAATTGGAAATGAAACTGAAACTGAAACGAAAATGTATTTTGTGTTTTATAAAGAGGTGGAGAGACAAGGAGACTCCTAATACTGAACAAACACTCTATAGCAATGAGTACTATCAGAATAAAGAGCTATTTAACACTTATTTTCACCAAAGCAAATCACTTACCCTACCTTTAAGTAAAAAATGTGAGTACTTCTTCCACCACTGCTGACTGAGCGAGTGAGTGAGTGAGTGACTGATTGAGTGACGGCTCAGATGAATCTAGATCAGTTCACGGTTGACCCGGTGCATTGACTGACAGGATGTATCCAGATCGCCGCATGGCCAACGTAGTGACTTACTGCCTAGTTAGCATCCATCGACTGATGACTGACTGACTGACTGACTGACCAGATACAGCTCAGTGGCTTCAACGTTCGAGGCGTGGAGTGACTGACAAGCCGCTGACCGGCCCAGACTTTAACCCATTAAGACCTTTAGGCTATTCAAAAATAGCAGATCTACAAGCTCATAGCGCGGCACCGAGTGCCGCGCTATGAGCTTGTAGATCTGCTATTTTTTTTAAATCATGACATTTTTCGCAAATCTTTGAATATATATATATATATTTTTTTTAAGCAAAGATTTAACTCAAATCTTTGCTTCTGGGGATTCTATGAATGTCTTTTAAATCCTAACAGTTTGTTTGAAAAAACTTATGTTGCTATAATATCAGTGGTTCTCAAACTTTTTCATGTCAAGAACCCCCAAAATGATATGTATTTGGCCGTGGACCCCCCCCCCCCCCCCCCCCCCCGCATATCAAAATATTTTGTTCGAGGGACCCCCAGAAGTAAAGATTTGAGTTATAAATGTTCGCTTTAAAAATATATATTGAAAGAAAAAAAAAGTCACGATTTTGCAAAAATAGCAGATCTACAAGTTGCCGCGCTATGAGCTTGTATGTCTGCTATTTTCGAATAGCCAAAGAAATCTAAAAATGACACTCGATGCGTTCCCGGTCTTTAAGGGTTAAGGCCGAGCGGCTGACTTAACAGGCTTGGCCTAAGTAAAATATCTGCTGCACGGATGGTTGGGCTGACTGACTGACTGCCTGTCGTGACGCGCGGGCGGCCTGCTGACTAACTGACTTTTTAATCATTCATTTATTCTGGGTGCTTGTGTGGAGACAGTATCCATCCATCCACATTGCTTTGTGTTGATATCTATAAATCATAGCAGCCATCACAGCAGATCCTGCCATTGTCTCCCTCTCCTCCTGTACAGAGAATTGATGATCTATGCAACTTCAGAGGAGCCGACGGAGAGCTGGCCAAATGAGGAGATGAATGAGGTGCATACGCACACGTACATGCACATGCACATGCACATGCACATGCACATGCACATGCACGCAAACATACACACATACACACAGTCACACAAAGAAAAACAGACACTCACCCCAGTACTTTGTTTTCATTATCAAAATTCTATGTGTGTGTGTGTGTGTGTATGTGTGTGTGTGTGTGTGTGTGTGTGTGTGTGTGTGTGTGTGTGTGTGTGTGTGTGTGTGTGTGTGTGTGTGTGTGTGTGTGTGTGTGTGTGTGTGTGTGTACGTGTGTGTGTGTGTGTGTGTACGTGCGGGTGTCCACACGTGCAGGGTGAGAAGATCGTCTTTGAATATTTCACCGATGCCGAGTTCGTGGACCAGCTGGTGGAGTATCTGTCTCTGGAAGAGCGCAAGGGCAAAGACAGCTTCAGCCCCAGACGGTTCTGTCTCTTCAAGGTAAAAGACTCGTGGGGGGGGGGGGGGGGGGGGGGTCATTATCAGTGACTGATTACTGTGACAGCCTTAACCACTTGAAGCCTATAGCCTCCCTCTTCCGGGGTGAACATTCGACCAAAAAAATCAGATCTACAAGAGGGAAAAAAGAGCACACCATGTACAGAGGCAACTCGTGTCCATTTGACTAAGTATAGAGGGTTATTCGCACAAACTGCAGTCTGCAAGATACTCCAACCGAAGAATAACTTGTTTATGTGTATGTGTGTGTGTGTGTGTGTGTGTGTGTTTATTTATCGACTGTCTCATCAACACCGAAACCTTTTAGTGCATAGAATGATAATAATCCCCATCAATACTGCCTCAGCCTCACTTTAGGTTCGCTCATTGACCGCGGTAGAGATTTTCCCGCGAATATCTCTATATCTCCACGAATATCAACCCAAAAAACAATCACTACCCAAAATAGGGTAGTGATTGTTTGGGCTCCATATAAGGAGCTGACTGATTGTTTTGCTTTTGATGCCATGACGACTCATAGAGGTTAGACTCCATATTTGGGCGTAGCTGCATTGGGAACTCCTTAGAGGGTTATGGCTGAGTCATAGTGGCATTAGCGTGATGACCAACTAAAAGTATAAAAGGGGCAATCGCAGCCACAGAGACACGTGTGGACCAGCAACCTTGGACTAATACAGCCAGCCGACTCTCTTCAGATATTGGTAAATACAGAAGTGCGATTCATTGAAGATATCGAGAAAGTCTCTAAGCCAAGACATCAATTAGGTTAAAGTTCTGTTGAACACCACAGCAGCGAGTCCACCAGCAAACTGTTCTTACCTCCCGAAGCTATTTTGTGTTCATTTCTAATTTAACTACTGCAGCCTGTTTTGACTCGACCAACAAACTGAACTTAACTCCTGAAGCTATTTTTGATCCCATTCGAGCTGAGAAGTTCTTGTCGGAACGCCTTGCAGCAGAGACAGAGGCCAAGTTCTCAGTTGACCCGTTTTAAATAGTTTTGGATGAAATGTTGCTCTGGGCGTCGCATGTTAAAGGAGGATCAAAGAGAAACAGCCATGTTGTTGTGGCAGTGGGGCACAATGTGTACTCTTTTGGAGGGTACATCCCCGATTGTCCATGTTACTACCACTGTAAATGTGACATCGGGGATGAATTTATGGATGTGCACGTCTTTAACACAGTGTCTTTGCGATGGACGAAGTTGTCCTCAGTGACAGCTGGAAGAGAACATCCCCCAGAGATTCCCTCCATGCGCGTGGGCCACGCAGCTGCGCTCATAGAATATATGGTCTATATCTGGGGCGGGGCTGAAGTATATAATATGCCAGAGAAAAGGGCCAGCAACAGGCAGGACCAGGACGACTTCAGCAACGTTCTTTATGCATTTGATGTCGACGCCCACAGATGGTTCAAGCCTGAGGTTTCTGGGACTGTTCCAAGTCCGAGGTGGCGCCACTCGGCCTGCGTCTTGGGGAAGGTCATTTATATCCACGGAGGATACAGCGACCTGACTGGATTATATGATGACACTTACAAGTTGGACACCACCACAATGGTCTGGTCTTTAATCGACACCAGAGGCACTCCGCAACCTCATTCAGTATGGCAATCTGCCACCATCATTGGGACAAAGATGTTTGTATGTCGGGGATTTGGGTATGGCAAGCTCAACAACAACTCCATCAAAGTGTTTGACACAGAGACCAACTGCTGGCTGAGCACGCCTTCTGCACAGTTTCCAGGCCAACGCTCACGTCATTCTGCCTTTGCCTACAATGGAGAGCTGTACATATTTGATGTCCCAACCTCACATATAGGGGCGGCTACACCGCCCAAAAAAACATGACAGAGCGGGAAAAACAAACGAAAGAAAACGGTAAAGAAACACAACCCCCTCCACAAGAAAAACCCACAAAAATAATGAAACATCACGAATATCAACCCAAACTATAATGACAGTGATTGTTCTAGAGCTCCATATTTGAAGCTGACTGTTTTTTTGCACCTGATGCCATGACGACACATTTTGGTTAGACAACACACTCCACATTTGGGGGTACAGTAGCTGCATTGGGAACTCCTTATATGGTTATGGCTGAGTCATAGTGACATTTGTGTGATGACGTGGTCCGCCCACCCGCCTCCCATCAGCAAATTTTAATATAGGATAACTAGTCATAGTATATATATATAGTAGTAATAGCCAACACATTCTCACAGATAGGCGTCAGTTATTGCCGCTCTAATTTTCACTCCCTTAATGGCCAGCTGCCTCGGTGGCTAACCTGGTAGCAATGCTTGACAAGTAACCTCAACCTCCCGTGATCGGATCCCACCGCGGGTATGACTTGTTCTCTCTCCGCATAGTTTTTGTGAGGTTAGGATTGAGGTTAGGTTTAGGTATATTTTTGTGAGGTTAGGGTTAGGATTAGGGTTATATTTAGGCATAGTTTTGTCAACATGCGATGTCGCCATGGCGTCCTGTCACGTCAAAACTTGACTTTCAGGGTGTCCTGTCACGTCAAAACTTGACTTTCAGGGCGTCCTGTCACGTCAAAACTTGACTTTCAGGGCGTCCCGTCATGTCAAAACTTGACTTTAAAAGCGTCCCGTCATGTCAAAACTTGATGTTTCAGGGCTACTGACTTGGCGGCAAAATGTGACGCCGTGGGAGTGAGAACGGGTTGTAATAGCAGTAGAGTAGTAGAGTAGGGAAGGAAACAAATCAAAGACTAAATAAGCATGTCAAAGAGAAGAATACATCGTGTTGTAACGAAAGAAAACACCTCCATCTATCTCTCATGTTTTTTTTTTGTTTTCTTCTTTTGATGGACAGGGCCTGTTCCGTAACTATGGCGACGCCTTCCTGCCGTTACTATGGCCACGCCTGGAGCAGCTGGCGGGCGACTCCCATGAGAGCTCCCAGCGCTGCGTGTGTGAGATCACTGCAGGCCTCATCAGAGGAAGCAAACACTGGAGCTTCACCCAGGTGACGATCAGGACCAATACTGTCAGGGGTGGGACATTTTTTGTGTGTCTTTTTAACGCCCTACTTGATCATCATGCAGCGTCACACAAAATCATCAAAATAAGCAGATCCAACAGCTTGAAACGTGGCGCGAAGCGACCTGCAACTTTTCTGCAACTTTTGCTATTTTTTTTATTTGAATCCTACACAATGTTAAAAGTGTAATTTAGCTAGGATGTTATTTATTTGTTTATCTGGTATCCTATAGTTTCAATGTACAGATTATTATTTCGATAGTACGTTGTTTAGACCGATGCTTGGTTCTTGGTTTATCTGTGATTTAATGGTAACTGGTGCATTTATATAACACATCAAATGCAAGACACAGTAGGCTAGTTAGTGCCTCAGTAAACTAGGCTCACAGGTAAACCAAGTGAATCAGTCTAAACAATAATTATGAAAAATAACAAAATGTACATTGAAACTATAGGTACCATGGAAATAATTAACCTAGCATCTGTCTAATTAACATGCAAATCCAACTTTTTTTTTCTTAACATTATGGTCAAGAAAAACTAATTTAAGTAACAAAAACATGAGAACAAATGACCATGTCCACGTGGTCGTAACATCTAGGTCAAGTGCAGATAATCGTTTGTGCATGCGTGTGTGTGCGTGTACAGCATGCGCGTGTGTGTCTGTCAAGGTTATAATAGTTTTGGATTTTTCATTTTAGTTTAGTTTTAGTTTGTTTTAAATTATTGTTTTCTAATTCAATTAGTTTTAATTAGTTTCTAGAGCAGATTTGCTAGTTTGTATTAGTTTTTATTTTTGATAATGCTAATAGTTTTAGTTCGTTTTTATTAGTTTTGGATCGTTTTTTTTTTTACATATATATATACTTTTGGCCCTTTTCAATCCTGCACCCAATAACAAATAAGTCAGGTGCAGGATTGAAAAAGGCCAGAGTAAGTATTGTGTAATAAAAACTCAAGAAAACAAAAAGAAATCAATTACAGATCAAGTTTCAATAAATTGACAAAAATTAAAACTAAGGTCATTTTGTCTATAGTTTGTTTTAGTTAGTTTTGTAAAGACACAATACAGTTTCAGTTAGTTATTGTTTTTTTCATATTATAGTTTTTATTTATTTCAGTTAATGAAAATGTTTTTTCGTTATTTTGTTAGTTTTCGTTAACTATAATAACCTTGTGTGTAGGTGGAGAAGTTGTGGCAGCTGTTGTGTCCACTCATCAGGACTGCGTTAGCCAACATCACTGTGGACACCTACACAGACTGGGGCACCTGCATCGCTACTGCCTGTGTAAGCACATCATTATGATTACTATACAGGATATCAACATTTTAAAACGTTGATATTATGAATGGCCTAAGCCTAAAGCTGTTAAGATCTTTTCGCCTATAATGAGTAATGACATGCCCAACATAAGGATCAATTATTAATCAATTATTTTGTTAAAGAGGTGGTGCCATGGTTTTGCACTTTTTCTGTTTTTCATGTGTCTATGAGGTTGATAGAACTTTATTAAGCCCCCTGGTGGTGTTTTTATGGTGTTTTATGTCTTCTCTGTCTATTTTGAGTTTCTTCCTGGAGGCTGAAACCTTGAGGGTCAAACGTGCCAATAGAAAAACAGCCATTTAATGACACAGTAAAAATATACCCTCGCCCTCATTATCATAACACAACAGGTGTGGGCATGAGGAGGAGGAGGGACTAGGACAGGTGGGTGGTGCTAAGGTGGTGGAGGAGGTGCTAAGGTGAGAACCAGGTATACTTAATGAACTGGAGGCGTGCCCACATAAAAACATAATTTTAACACTTTCTGTACACTTTTTTGAATAAAATCTTCCTCCTAGTTTAACCATAATACCTGATGATTATGTTTTAGGGGGGGGGAAAGAATCACTGAAAATCACACATTAAATTAGTCTGATCAACTGTTGCACCGTACATGATTTGACCATCTGCTGTGTTGTTCCATAGGAGGGTCGTGACCCCAGGAAGCTCCACTGGCTGCTGGAGCTGCTCATGGAGAGTCCACTCAGTGGGGAGGCAGGTTCCTTCAGAGATGCCAGGTCTGTGCGTGTGTGCGTTTGTGTGTGTGTGTGCGCGTGTGCGTGTGCGTGTGCGTGCGTCTGTGTGTGTGTGTGTGTGTGTGTGTGTGTGTCAGGGATGGGACGATAATCGTTATTATCGTTTATCGCTTTGTCGTATATATATATATATATATATATATATATATATATATATATCGTGTTTATATTGTGGTTCATATCGTATCATATCTTTGTGTACGTGTGCGTGCATGTTTGTGTGTGTATGTGTGTGTGTGTGTGTGTGTGTGTGTGTGTTGTGGTGTATATTTTCATGGGCATCTGACTTCAGACAATATTTGGTTTCCAAATCAGATTTCAGAGCACAGGGGTAACTGGAGCCACACTGAGACGGAGTGTCCCACAGCAATAACAACTCTCCTCTCCTCTCCTCTCCTCTCCTCTCCTCTCCATTATAAGGACACATTCAAGTATCTGACAGTGTATAAAGTCACCACTTTGATGAGGCAGTATTGTGAAAAATGTAAATACTGAAGAAAGTAAAAAAAAGAATTGTACCTAAGTATAGTACTTGAGTACATGTACTGTACTTAGTTACTTTACACCTTTGGTTCTCAACGTGCGGTCCGGGGACTCCCAGGGGTCCTTGGAGGGATACCAGGGGTCCTTAGCAAAATTAGTTAATATAGCGTCAGAAATCATTTTAACCCCTTTAACCATAATTTTATACTTTGGCTATTCAAAAATAGCAGATGTACAAGCTCATAGCTGTGTCATATAGCTGTGTCATAGTTGTGCCAGGGATAGCGTGGCACCGAGTGCCACGCTATCCCTGGCACAACATATTTTTGAGATGACGGTGGGGGGGTTTCTGCAGCCAAATACCATTTTGGGGGTCCTTGACGTTTGAGAACCACTGCTTACACTAGCCTCGTAAAGCATTGGTTCTCAAAGTGGGGTCTGGGGACCCCCAGGGGTCCTTGAGGGAGTTCCAGGGGGTCCCCAGCTAAATGATAGATTAGGCACCAAATGGACCCTTATGGGTCTGTAACTCTGAGAGTGTACAAATGGAACCAAATTTGGTTCCATTTGTACACTCTCAGAGTTAATTTAACATTGATTTTACAATATAAATTGCGGTCCAAGTGATAGAAATGCCATTAAACTGGGGTCTGTAGCCCTAATGCATGTCAAACTGGGGGTCCTTGAAATTAAAATTGCTGAGAATCCCTGGCATATCTTTTGAAATGGGGGTCCGCGGGCTAATAAGTGTAAATTTGGGGGTCCTTGACATGAAAAAGTTTGAGAACCACTGTCGTAAAGCACCACTCTTTACGAGGCTAGCTTTACACCACTGATGGTGACAATGTTCATCCTATGGTTCTTCCTCAGCCTGCTGTACGTGCTTCAGGGAGGCCTGGCCCAGCAGCAGTGGAGAGTCTCTGAGCTGTTACACAGGCTGCTGTCCTACCTGGAGCCCCAGCTCACACACGTCTACAAGAACGTCAGGGAGCGCATCGGCAGGTAAAAAAATAATAATATAATAATATGATAATATAACATGAATCCATTACGACCGGGAACAGATCTCTGTGGGATTTTTAAGATTTCTTTGGCTATTCAAAAGTAGCAGAGAAAAGCCTTTTTTTTTTGTGTCCCTAAGCACCTTTAAAGGTCAATGAAACCCTACTCTGATTATGTACTGTGGTTTCCTGTACAGGTTAAAGCTATGGAAGGCTGACCTTACACAAGAACAATGTAATGTAAGAAACACAGCTGCAGTTAATAAAATGAATGGGTGTGTGTTAGATTTAGGCGTGCCCATGTGCAATCACAGTCGTGTTGACTGCTGTCACACTGCTTGCACAGTGGCACACCTAAATCTAACACTCACATTATTCATTGTATTATGGCTGCATTGCTTACATGGCAGAGTATTAATGCCATGCCTTGTTTTTAGCTTCTGTAGTTTTTGAACCTGTACAACCACTTAAAGGGATAGTTCACCCCCCCATTATTTTTCTATCGATTAGTCACCCCATGGAGACTTGAATTCATGGATATTTTTTTAGGCAGCGGTTCCTGTAGTAGGAGACACAAAGGAGACTCTTTGTGTCTCCTACCGGAACCGCTGCCGGTCATCAAATTGACTAATCGATAGAAAAAAAGTTTTTTTTTTTGGTGAACTATTCCTTTAAGCCCTATTTTATACTTTCAGAAATTACTGAAAATAGCCAAAATATAGCCGTATTAAGCTCACAATGCATCGTGATGTGGCACGTTGTGAGCTTGTAGATCGGCAGTTTTTTTGCTATGTTTTTTTTGTGACAATTTCTGGCTATAATAACATGCCCAAAAGTGGTTAACTGCATGCTTTTATCCAGATGGGTTTTGACAGCTGATTATCAATCCTCAGTATCATTATCCTACTATTCCCTCTCCTCTAATCTCTCTCTCTCTCTCTCTCTCTCTCTCTCTCTCTCTCTCTCTCTCTCTCTCTCTCTCCCTCCCCCCCCCTCTCTCTGCAGTGTCCTGACCTACATCTTCATGCTGGACGTGGCGCTGCCCCACACACAGCCCACCTCCTCGCCCCGCGTGGCGGAGTTCACCACGCGGGTCCTGGAGCGCCTCAAGCCCCTCACGTCAGGAGAGGAGCAGGAGATCCACAACCACGTGCACGAGGAGAACACCCAGGAGACGGACACGGAGCGCACGCAGGCCGTCAAGCTGCTGAAGACGGGTCAGTGTGTGTTAGAGGGGTGTTAGAGGGGGTGTGGGGGCATCTTGTGTACCTGTTAAGGTCGAGGGTCCTACGCCCCACACTGTACCAACATACATAATAATTTAGTTAGGTGAACTTTGCTTATTCTGCTGCAATAAACTGAATACTAAGAAGGAAGCCTATCTGGGCTTCATTTTGGAAGCTTCTCTTTGGCTGAAAAGTGAGGTTGTCATTTCACGATTTGTTATTATCTTCTGTTTTAATCAGTGTTGATTTCCTCGACTAAAACTATGACGAAAAATGTTCGTCGACTACCTTTTTTTACTGACGAAAACTAAATAAAAACTAAGCTACGATGACTAAAACTATGACTAAATATACTGATAATTTCGTCAATCAAATAAAAACTAAAATGTTAGGGAGGTACTAGTGGAGAAGAGATCCAGTAGAACTAAAACAAGTCATTGTGGGTCCACGCGGGTGTCTCAGACCGAAAATACCTGTGAGCTTGTAGATCGGCTATTTTCGGCATGCAGCTAAGTGAAAATCAACCATTTTGATGGCATCACGGCCCCCCAAAAATACATTTTAGGCGACTAAATGAACTGTTGATTTAGTCGACTAAAACTAGACTAAAAGCAAAACATTTCAGGTGACTAAAATATGACTAAAACTAAACAGAACTTTATTCAAAAGACTATTACTAAAATTAAATCAACACTGGTTTTGATGTGAATTCATTTTTTAATCTGGTTTAGGTTCCATTAGCAATCATGTTGCTCTATTGTTGTGATGAGCGCCATTCACACTGAGCATGATAACTATAACTATAATCATAATTAAGTTGGTGTCCGCACTGAAGAACAATAAACGTATGTAAACAGTGTATCAAACACGCACTGCACAGTCCAGCTGTGTCTGAGGCGAGCACACACACGGAGGGAGAGATTGAATATTTGATTAGACAAAAATGCTGAACAGCACGAGTACAGTCAAACACAGTCAAACACACTATCCTAAAAGGATAACACCAAAAACGTCCTTGCGGTCTTGTTTACATTGGGGTCTTATATGTATTCAATTCATCAACATATAAAAAATAACACCAAAATTCAATATCATCACAAATATAAAACACTATATGTACAACAGAGTAGGAAATGGGGGGGGGGGGGGTCGCCTGTATAAGGGAGAAGTGATCATTTCCTCCCCTTTGGCTTCCTGAAAGGTGAATCTTCGGGGCTGTTTTAAAGGAAGCCAGTGAACCACATTAGATGAGAGACCTCCACCTCCGGTGATGCTGAAAGACTAGATTTATGGATCATTTGGTGATTTATTATCAATTATAAAGAGGTGACAGCCTACCTGCAGTGATGTCAGCTAGCCTGCCAGCTAAGGGTTATCTATTCATAATCGTCTCCTCATCTCCGTTACTAACAAAGCTTTCTGAGGGTCAGTGAGACTGCATTCCAGATGTCCTTCTGATGGATTTTTGAATGGCTGTTGAACCAGGCGTGGATCTACTGTAGCCACAGTAAGGCTCAGGCCTTAACCGAGTGAAGCCGTGCCTTCCTTCAGCCATGGACAAATGTGTGTGTATTTGATGTATAAAGGCTATCACCCCTTGACTCAAGGCCGACAGACAGACTCTATTCATCCATTGTGACTGGGTGTATTCTGAGCTTCTTATGTCATTAGGTGTGAAGGTGTCTGTCCGTCTCCCCATTCACAAACCCACTTTGCGACGTCATGACACACACAGTATAAACAGCACACAACAACAAGGTCCCTTATTCTACATTTTTGATTCTTTCGGCCTCTTTCCTACCTGGATCTAACACTTTTGGCATGAAAGAACTTTCAAAGGGTCCATCCATGTGATTGGTATGGGATTGTAATCGCTGAATCTGAACAACACGCTTAGTTAATTGATAACATAAAACGGAGAACGGACAATAATGGAATAGCCTACTGGACAAGCTGTCCTGCAGAAAAAAAAAATCAAAACGCACCACTACTGTCATAATCCTCCGCTAACATTCTCCTGTGTTGAGAGACTTTTCTCCGCAGCAAACAGAATCAGACGTGCCTGAGAGAGATCACCTCGATTAGTCGCTTGAACTTGATACTTTTCTCATTTGAAAAAGAACTAAACACTATTTGGATTGCGATGACATTATCAGGGGTTTCAAGTTTTTGTATTGGCCTGTTACTGTTTTTTCATACCCTGTGTAGGCAATTTTTTATTGCCTGTTGTATGTTGATTGATCTTTTAAGTCGTAAAAGGCATTATGTTAATTTCATTTCAAACCTTTATTTATTCTCATACATACAAGACATTGAGGTTGCCCTCATTTGCAGTGTCGTCGAGATACATCACAGTACAATTTCATTTCATTGTAGTATAAGTATGTAGGCTACATCATCTATCCTGCCTGAGTGGCACATTGATTGATATATTATGCTTTAAAGCCTGAAAAATAGTTTGGAGAAGTTGTCCATCGCAAAGCGTATTGTAGCCTAATATCAAAGCTAAAAGATGTAAAAACATAAATAAAAATGTTGTCCGCCTATTATTATTTCCCTCCATTAAAAGTTGAACTATGGAGATATGAGGTTTCTGCTCAACAGCAACGATATGATCACAATAACATAGTTACAAACATACAGTACACTTATACCTGTTCTATTTTCTGTTCCTGGATGCGAGCCTAAAAATATCCTCGTCTCCTGCCAGTTTCCAACAACAAAAAGTAAACACAGATAAAATTCAGCAATTATACCTTGATGACACCCGTTTATGACGCATAATTTCTCCTCATGCCTCCGCAGTGACGTGGATTATGCTGATAAATATCCTGCTTCCAAAACAAATGATTCTAAATCATTAATCCATTAAGACCGGGAACGCATCTCTGTCATTTTAGATTTTAGCGTTAAAAAAATAGCAGATATACAAGCTCATAGCACGGCACCGAGTGCTGCGCTATGAGCTTGTATATCTGCTATTTCTTTTAATCGTGAAGATCTGTGCAAATGTTTGAATATGTTTTTTTAAGTGAACATTTGTAACTCAAATATTTGCTTGTGCAGGGGGTCCCTGGAACAAAATATTTTTGAGATGGGGGTCCGCTGCTAAAATACGTATCATTTTGGGTGGTCCTTGGCATGAAAAAGTTTTATAACCACTGTTATAAAATATTTAGTTCCAGGGACCCCCCCAGAAGCAAAGATTTGAGTTACAAATATTCGGTTTGCACAAAATGTCACGATTTTTCAAAAATAGCAGATCTACAAGCTCATAGCGCGGCACTCGGTGCCGCGCTATAAGCTTGTATATCTGCTCTTTTTCAATAGCCAAAGAAATCTAAAAATGACACAGATGCGTTCCCGGTCTCAACGGATTAAATACTAAATCACAAGCCTGGACGATACGCAGTGACTGCCAGAGCAGAGCAGAGCCCAGCACTAAAGCCCTGTTGTTGTTGTTGTTGTTGTTGCTGCTTTCTCCTCCTCGCTGGCAGAAACCCAGCAGAATAATGGTGTTTTATGCATTCTCTGTGTGCAGTTTTAAAATGGTTGATGGCCAGCGCAGGGCGCACGTTCACCACCCCTGTACACCAGCAACTGCAGCTTCTGCCTTTACTCTTCAAGGTAACGGCACACACACACACACACACACACACACACACACACACACACACGAACACACATACACACACTCTCACGCACTCGCACGCACACGCACGCACACACACACACACACACACACACACACACACACACACACACACACGTGCACACGCCACCAGGTCCCCAGCACAGCATTATTACCCACTCAATCTTACTTGCCCATTAAACTCAATTTCTCTCTTCATTTACTCAAAATGGTCCATATCTCTCTGTCTCCCTATCTCTCTCTCTCTCTCTCTCCCTCTCTCTCTCCCTCTTGGTCTCTCGCCCTCCAGATTGCCCCGGTGGAGATTGATGAGAGCTATGATGAGATGAAGCAGGATGCGCGCACGTGTCTTTCTCTGATGTCCCAGGGCCTGCTGTACCCCCAGCAGATCCCTTTGGTCTTGGCAGCCCTGGAGGAGGTATATACAGCAAAAACATACGTGCACACGTGCACGCACACACACACACGTATACACACACGAGCGTGTGCGCACGCCACCTGCCTCCTGTCAGCTTGAAAGCGCGATTTCCACGCCGTGGAGGTGTCGCGCGACGAAAATAGCCGATCTACAAGCTCACAAGACGCCGCGGACGCGATGCCTTGTGAGCTTGTAGATCGGCTATTTTCAGGTGTGTTTTTAGCCTCGAAACGACCCTTGTTCTTTTAATAATGTGCTTTCACTGACCCAGACGTTCTGAGTGGCAAGCCCTTTTGTAAATTGCCAGCTTTTTCAAATTGCTCTTGTCAAATGCACCTCCAATCACACACACACACACACGCACACGCACACGCACACGCACACGCACAGGCACACACGCACACACACACACACACACACACACACACACACACACACACACACACTCACACACACACACACTCCCTAAGGACCACAGGGTCATGAAAGTCCTCCTTTGCCCTCCACTCCACTATAATGCACCTCCCACACACACACACACACACACACACACACACACACACACACACACACACACACACACACACACACACACACACACACACACACACACACACCGCCCCCAATCTATGCAGCATCTTGTTTCACTTTTCATATTTGATCTTAATAAACATGCTGAGGAGGCGGAAAATTAAACTTACTCACCCTCCTCATACCCAAACACCGCACCTCCCCACCTCCCCACCTCCCCACCTCCCCACCCCACACTGTCTCTGTCTCTGTGCTTCTCTGTCTCTGTCTGTCTCTCTCTCTCTCTCTCTCTCTCTCTCTCTCTCTCTCTCTCTCTCTCTCTCTCTCTCTCTCTCTCTCTCTCTCTCTCTCTCTCTCTCTCTCTCTCTCTCTCTCTCCATCTCCCTCTGTTACTCATACCTACAGTACACAGTGGTGGAAAAAGTACTCACAAAGTAAAAGTATCAATACTGCAATGCAGAAATAGTCTGTTACAAGTACAAGTCCGGTATTCAGAATTTACTTGAGTAAAAGTACAAAAGTATTGGCGTAAAAATGTATTAAAGTACCAAAAGTTAATTATGCAGAAATCCTCCATTTCATGTTTTCAAAATGTATAAAATCATTTGAAAATAGCCAAAGTCTATTTAGGGCTGAAGTGGGTAATGTATATTTTTTTGTAATAAAAAACATTTTTTTTGTAATAATAATCAAAATCTACAAAGTAACTAGTAACTTAAGTTTTCAAATAATTGAGTAAAAGTATAGTATTTTCCTCTTAGATGTAGTGGAGTAGAAGTAAAAGTATAGAACATTGGAAATACTCCACTAAAGTAAGAAAGTACAGTACTTGAGTAGATATACTTATTTTATTCTTATACTATTTTATACTTAATATTACTTTACACCACTGTACCTACATTGTTTATTTTGTATGTTATTTTATTGTTGAAACAGTTTTTTGTTGGCTGCTAGCTACTCTTGGCCAGGTTTTCCTTTCCTTTTCTTTCCAAGAATCTTGATCTCAACGGGGGAACAGATCCGGTTAAATAAAGGTTCAATAACAAAGAAAACCCTCTCTGCTCCCTAGATGGTGAGCAACAGGTCGTGGCACGCGCGCTACTCTGTGCTGACCTACGTGCAGATCATGGTGTTTTACAACCTGTTCACCCTCCTCAGTCTGCCCGCCGAGGTGCTGCGCATCCGCACGCTGGTGATGCAGCTACTGCTGGACGAGCAGCTGGAGGTATAGTAGCACACACACACACACACACACACACACACACACACACACACACACACACACACACACACACACACACACACACACACACACACACACACACACACACAGTAAAAAAGCGCATATGAAACTACAAAAATAAATACATTTTTAAACATTTTTTGGAAAAAAGATCTAAACATATTTTTTTCAAGATTTTTCAAAAATAGTAGATATACAAGTTCATAGCGCGGCACTCGGTGCCGCGCTATGAGCTTGTATATCTACTATTTTTGAATAGCCAAAGAAATCTAAAGTGACACAGATGTGTTCCAGGTCTTAATGGGCTAATATGCGTGACAAAAGGTTTTCGTTGTAAATAAATGTGGACTTTATGAAATAATAGCAGACCTATTGACCAATGACCATTTTATGATCAAAGCTTTGCTTTCACCTCGTCAGAGGAATCCATGATTTGCACACCAGTGTTTTCATATCAGCGCGGCAGCTGGCTTGCCTTGCGGTATGGTGGTGCGCATGCATTGCGCAACACCAACTTATTTTTTTGCGCCGCAGTAATCGGACTCTAAACCAGCATAATCATCGCACAAGATGCAAAGCCATTCATGTCGCTGCTGCACTAACATGATTCTAGGTCTGTCTAAAACATCACACACAATCTAAACAGCACGCGCACACACACAGTCACCGGCTTCGAATGCTATCAATGCATTGAATGGGAGATTATCACGTTTTATCAGACCATTGAATGGGCGAGTAGGTGACGAGTAGGCGATACACGGACCTACCCGCGATTTGTCAGACCATTCATTGGGCGTAATCAGGAGCTACTGACCTACTTTGGAGGCGGAGCAGTCCCCACAACAATATTTACGATTCTGTGCCTATCGGTACATAACTCCAACGGCACTGAGTAGGCTCAGGCGAGCGTCGCACCGCTCAGGACGGCAACTCGGTCACTTTAGCTCCCTCGGTGGTCCTTCGCGGGGCTCTAGCTCGCCTGAGACTGCGCGCCTCCGTCATGGTCCGAAACCAAAACAACCAAAACCAAAACCGAAACTGAACTATTTAAGTCATCTCCGTTGGTAGGTCAGTATGTCTTGATAACACCCAATGAATGGTCTGATAAATCGCGGGTAGGTAAGTAGGTCGCCTACTTCGCCCATTCAATGGTCTAATAAAAGGTGATAATGTCCCATTCAATGCATTGATAGCATCCGAATCAGGTGACACAGTAGGCATACTACGGGTCTTCTCGGATCCACTCGGGTATTATTACACATAATGATGGACAGACCCAAGTTCCGAGGTAATAGCGCCGATTCTGACCCTGTACCGAGTGATTATGATAAAACACGGATCCGACCCGGGCGGGTCTCGGGTCTTGTCCAGTATTTTCTAAGTCGGGGGGCCCGTGAAGAGCTCTACTATGAACTAAATGATACGCTCCTTTTTCCTTTCATCAACTTCACATCGTGCTGCGCTCAACAAGGCACTCCAAACGACACCAGGCAAGCTGCAATATGCTGTCTCCCTCCCCCCCTCGAAAAATAAACACTACTAATAATATGCTAATAATGCCATTAGAACATCAGCCGGTCTGGTGTTCCCTGTGAATTAGGAGGCCGACGGCAAGAGAGAGAGAGACTGGTGGATAAAAAGGTTCAGCATGTTGCATCTGCTACATGAGAGCAGGTGACATCAGTCAGACATCACCCCAGTGTGTCGAACAAGGAGCAACGACATACGCTACAAACATAACCCGCAGCATTTTAGCCCATTAAGACCGGGAACGCATCTGTGTAACCACTTAAACCATTATTTTATACTTTGGCTATTGAAAAATAACAGATATACAAGCTCATAGTGCGGCACCGAGTGCCGCGCTATGAGCTTGTAGATCTGCTATTTTATAAAAATCTTGAAAATGTGCGCAAATCTTTGAATGTGTATATTTTTTAAAGCGACCATTTTTAACTCAAATCTTTGCTTCTGGGGGGTCCCTTTTTAGATGGGGGCACTCGGTGCCGCGCTACGAGCTTGTATATCTGCTATTTTTTGAATAGCCAATAAGTATAAGATAATGGTTAAAGTGGTTCAAATCTAAAACGATGCTTTCCCGGTCTCAATGGGTTAGTCAGCCGTAGCCACCTGCCTGGTTCAGAAACAGGGCAAAGTCAATCACCACAGCATTTGGTACAGTACACGTGTTGCCGCTGATATCAGACCGGAGTGCAAAAAAACCTCAGGCTTTATAAATACGCTTATTGTAATTTAGGCCCTTCAGGAGGCCATTAACCCATTCAATACGGGAACAGTTTTTTGACGCATGTTGCTATTTATATCAGTGGTGCTCAAACTTGTTCATGTCAAGGAACCCCCAAAATGATATGTGTTTGGCCACGGACCCCCATCTCAAAATATTTTGTTCCAGCCTTCCAGGGACCCCCAGAAGCAAATATTGGAGTTAAAAATGTTCGCTTTGAAACATATATCTATTCAAAGATTTGCCAAAATGTTCACTTTTTTTTTTTTTTTTTTTGCAGATCTACAAGCTCATCGCGCTATGAGCTTGTATATCTGCTATTTCTGAGTAGCCAAAGAAATCTTAAAATGACACAGATGCTTTCCCGGTCTTAATGGATTAAAAACAGAATTGTTTGTCTTGTCTGTTTTTGTTTATACTGTTAACTAGCCTGCTAACCACAGCTGTTCAGGAATAGCTCCATCAGTGTTCAATTAAAGTAAAAAAAAAGACATATTTAGACGGGACAGTACATAATAATGTGATTTAAATACACTGGATTTAGCAAAGATGCACATTTTCCTCCGCAGTCCCCACAGAAAACATACAAACTGGCAACAAAACATGATACATTACAAGAAAAACAAGAAAAACATACTTTATGTTTCTGATTTTTCTATCAATACAACGTTTTAAAAAAAAAAAATCTAATACATTTCTTTGCCATTTCAACTTTTTTGCTGTGTTGAAAATGTACTGAACCGTTACACTTCTCTATCATATTGAGCCCAACTGTGAATTTTGTGAACCGTTGTGAACTCCTAATATTCATACAGTACTGTATACTATATATTGTCTCTGTCGGGTGGAAAACTCATATCTCCAAAACTGTTACTTTTCAGGATTCAAATTCAAAAACAGCAAAAGCAGCAGATTGACAAGCTCGAAACGTGTCGTTTCGTGCCGCGTTTCGAGCTTGTAGATCTGCTACTTTTGATGCTGTTTTCTGACGCTGTAGTTTGATCAAGTATTAACACATTGCCTGCCAGAGTTTTTTCAGATTTTTAGCTGTTGCCTGCCAGGGTTTTGCCATGTTTTTGGTACCTGTTCGCGTAGCCACAGATTTTTTTCCTCCAGTATGATTGATCCCCAGATGGTTTCTAATCACAGATGAGATTCAGGTGTGGTTTCACAAATGTCAACGAGGTCATTTTGACCTCGTTGACATGTTTGGTTGATGTTTCAATATAGCTCAAAAGCAGTAGTTTTAAACCAAAAAACAAAGTGAATTGTTTGTCCGTTTGAATTTTAACATTGAAGTGAATGGAGCAGCAAATCTTCGAACATTTTTAGCTCCTAATCTGTTCATAATTCGACAAGGGTTGAAATTATAAAAAAATGCAAAAAAAAAAAAAAAATTTTTTTTTTGAAAAAAAAATTTTTTTTTTCCCTTTTTTCCAAAGACGTATATATACGTCATTGGCAGGCAACAGCTGATTTCTAAATGACGTATATATACGTCTTAGGCAGGCAATGTGTTAAGGAAAAAACACAAAACGTTTAAATACCGTATATTTCCAAATAGCCGCCCACTATACCTAATACCCGCCGGGGGTCTGACACCATTTTGCGTATTAAACGCCCCGTCC